>NW_020259443.1:0-5026 GCF_003255815.1 Theropithecus gelada | reverse complement strand
ATGAAACGGGCATCAGTATAACCACTCTGGTGACCACAACAACCTGAAGCTCCGGACTCACAAGCCGCATCACCGTGCAGGTGCTAGGGGCACAAAGCCACGCATGGCTCCGCCCCAACCACGGATAACCAGGTACACAGGCCGCTGGGCAGTTACACTGTGCAGGCTCTGCCCCAGGTGCACAGGCCGCTGCCCACAGTTACATTGTGCAGGCTCCGCCCCAGGTGCACAGGCCGCTGCCCACAGTTACATTGTGCAGGCAGTGAGGGGGCTGCCTGGGGCCTGTCCTGCCAGGCAGGCAATGCACCAGCACGCTGTGCTTTTGGGGGCCATTTCAAACCCCAAGAGCCACCAGGAGAGGGAGAGGTGTTCTCCACAGTGCACGCTAAGGAACTGAGGGCCTCAAAACCAGCACAGCCAGGAGGGATTCAACAGCAAACCTGTGCTTCCAGCTCCAAAGCCTGGGTGCTCCCACCCATCGTGCCATCCTGTGCTGGCACGAGGTCTGCCAACCCTCCCTGGGGTCCGGGGAACAAGGTCATGCGCCTGTCTCCAGCAGAACGACCACCGGCAAACAGGCTCCGCCAAACGTGGCTTCTAGCCTCCTCCTCCCTGGGTCAGCTGGAGCGGAGGAAGAGGGACCTTCCCAGCCTCCAGGGCCATCTTGGAAGTGGCGGTGCCCATCCCAAATCCTCTCTCCAACAGACTCCAGAAGGTGACGAGTGTCCGTCATGAGCGCCTCTGAGGACTGAACAGGCGCACTGCTGTTGAGGACACACACTTCCCACTCACTCCAGCCTCTCATGTGAGGACGAATGTGCCCTGGTCACAGCCTGGATAGATCCCGTGTCGCAGGACGCAGAGCCAGGAAATCTGAAGACCGCGATGAACACACTCCATTTGCTGCACTGTGTGTTCAAAGTATTAATTTAGGGCACAGAGTGGGGTTATTTTTCCCTGCGTCCCTAAGGAGCTTTGCTGGGAAGGCTGTTTGTTCTAATAAAAATGTAAAACAGCAGGTGTGATTCAGGCGGTGGCATGAGACATGAGACGGGGAGGGCGGGACGCTTTGGGTGCCCCCTGCTGGCAGCGCCTGGCACGCGGCATCCCAGACCTCTGGCTCCTCCCCCAGGGCCCCCGTGTCCCTGGGTCGAATTCCAAACAACTCAGCCGGCATGAAGGACCCTCTCAAACATCAACTCACACTGTTTTACCACATTCACCCTTGATCTCTCTGTTTTGCCTCTGACTTGAAACCTGCATTTCCATTAGGCTCCATTTAAATCTTTCATTTAAAATTTTGCTTAAGGCCCAGTGTGGTGGCTCACACCTGCCATCCTGGCACTTTGGGAGGCCGAGGCGGGCGGATCACCTGAGGTCAGGAGTTCGAGACCAACCTGGCCAACATGGTGAAATCCCATCTCTACTAAAATACAAACATTAGCAGGACATGGTGGCAGGCGCCTGTAATCCCAGCTACTCGGGAGGTGGAGGTTGCAGTGAGCCGAGATCTTACCATTGCACTCCAGCCTGGGCAACAAGAGTGAGTCTCAATAATAAAAAAAAAAAAAGGAAAATAAAATAAAATTTTGCTTAAAATGTAATCTAACAGGCCAGGCACAGTGGCTCAGGCCTATAATCCCAACAATTTGGGAGGCTAATGCAGGCAGATCACTTGAGGTCAGGGGTTCAAGTCCAGCCTGGGCAACATGGTAAAACCCAGTCTTTACAAAAAGTACAAAAATTAGCTGGGCATTGGCTGGGCGCGGTGGCTCACACATGCAATCTCAGCACTTTGGGAGGCCGAGGTGGGTGGATTACCTGAGGTCAGGAGTTTGAGACCAGCCTGGCCAACATGGTGAAACCCCGTCTCTACTAAAAATGCAAATATTAGTTGGGCGTGATGGCAGGCACCTGTAATCCCAGCTACTCAGGAGACTGAGGCAGGAGAATCGCTTGAGCCTGGGAAGCGGAGGTTGTAGTGAGCCGAGATCGTGCCACTGCACTCCAGCCGGGGCGACAGAGTGAGACTCTGTCTCAAAAAAAAAAATTTTTTTTGCTGGGCGTGGTGGTGCGCACCTGTGGTCCCAGCTCCTAAGGAGGCTGAGGTGGGAGAATCACTTGAGCCCGGGAGGCAGAGGGTGCAGTGAGCCGAGATGGCGCCAATGATCTCCAGCCTGGGCAACAGAGCGAGAGTCTGTCTTAAAAAAAAGTAATTAATAGATAAATCACCATTTTAAAGTGGAAGCAAGATACCCTTGGCTCTAGAATCAAACTGCCAGTGGCCAGGAGTGCTCCGAGGAAGACAGAGGTGGCCACAGCCATCTGTCCTGACCAAGTTTAACTCAGCTACTCTAAGAACTGTTCTACATAATTATTTTGGTGGAACTGTTTTGTTTTCGGACAAGGTGTCACTCACTCACCCAGGCTGGAGTGCAGTGGCATGATCGGGGCTCACTGCAGCCTCCACCACCTCCCAGGCTCAAGCAATTCTCCCACCTCAGCCTCCTGAGTAGCTGGGACCACAGGTGCACACCACCAAACTCAGCTAATTTTTTTTTTTTTTTTTAATTTCTTAGAGACAGGGTTTCACCATGTTGCCCAGGCTGGTCTCAAACTGCTGGGCTCAAGCCATCCACTAGCCTCGGCCTTCCAAAGTTCTGCAACTGCAGGCATGAGCCACCACGTGTGGCCTGGTAAAACTAATTTTTTTTTCTTTTAGATGGCGTCTCACTGTTGCCCAGGCTAGAGTGCAGTGGTGCGATCTCAGCTCACAGCAACCTCCACCTCCTGGGTTCAAGCGATTCTTGTGCCTCAGCCTCCCGGGGAAGTTGGGATTACAGGTGTGTGCCACCAAACCCCGCTAATTTTTGTAATTTTAGTAGGCACAGGGTTTCACCATGTTGGCCAGGCTGGTCTCGAACTCCTGGCCTCAGGTGATCCTCCCACCTCAGCCTCCCAAAGTGCTGCGATTACAGGCGCGAGCCACCGTGTGGCCTGGTGAAACTAATTTTTTAATGGGAAAACGTTTTGAACAGACACATCACAAAGAAGAAACATCAGCAGGCAGACACGGACAGAGGCTTCCCCAGCTGTCGGGGAAGTACGCCCGGAACCACAGTGAGCTCCCCCGTGAGAGTGGCCGGGACTAAGGGGCAAGACCACACCATGTGTCCTCGAGGACACGAGCACCTGGAGGCTGCTCAGCTGCTGGGGCACATGGAATGGTGCAGCCGCTGTGGAAAACAGTTCAGCAAAGCTGAACAGCACAGGACCCGACAACTCTGGCACCCGCCAGAGAAGCAAAACCACGCGTCCAGAAAGACTCGTGCGCGAACGTTCACACAAGCTTCGCTCAGAAAAGCCAAGGTTTGGGAACAACCCAAATGTGCAAACGTGCATCAACAGGTGAGCAGGTAAACACAGGGATGCTTCCAAACCGCAGAGGCAGCTCAGGCACAAGAAAGGGCTGCTGGGCTCCGTCCCAACCTCGGCGCCCTGGGGCACCTCCTTGCTCAGCCTTCCGTCCCCCATACAGGTCACGTCCACACCACACAGATTATCCCATAACAATTATGCTCAGTAAGAGAAGACAGTCACCAAGGCGAGTGTGTGATTCCCTTTATAGGAAACTCTAGACAACAGAAGTGAGTCCACAGTGGCAGACGGCCGGCTGGGGGCTGCCTGGGCTCGGAGGTGGGGAGAGGCTGCAGGAAGCTCCTGGGATGATGGGGAGGGCCTGTGTCTCCAAAACCACTGGCAGCACCACCCAAGAGTTCGAGCTCATCAAATTATACTTGTTAAACAAGTGCCGTTTGTTGCATGTAAATTATGCCTCAGTAAAGGATTAGAAGCTTAGTTTTGTAAAAATATTCTTCCTCAGCTATAATCCTGTGCTCATCCATCCAAGGACCTCGCTGCCATTTGTTACAGTTTGAACACCCCGCCCCCCCCCCCCCCCTTAATGTTGAAGTCCTAATCCCTCATACTTCAGAATTCCATCTTATTTGGAAATAGGTTGTTGCAGATGCAATTAGTTAAATTAAGATGAGGTCGCTCGGGCTGGACACAGTGGCTCACACCTGTAATCCCAGCACTTTGGGAGGCCGAGGTGGGTGGGTTGCTTGAGGCCAGGAGTTCGAGACCAGCCTGGCCAACATGGTGAACCCTCGTCTCTGCTAAAAACACAAATATTAGCCAGACGCGGTGGCACACGTCTGTAATCCTAGCTACTCAGGAGCTGGGATTCCTGCTGAGGCAGGAAAATCACTTGAACTGGGAGGCGGAGGCTTCAGTGAGCCGAGATCGCGCCACTGCACTCCAGCCTGGGTGACAGAGTGAAACCCTGTCTCAAAAAAAAAAAAAAAAAAATGAGGTTACTAGGGGCCCCTAATCCAGTATGATGGGTACCCTTAAAAGGGGGAGAAATTTGGACACAGGCTGGCGGGAAGCGGCAGCAGCGGAGGCCCCGCCAGAGGCTGGAGAGAAGCCTGGAACAGACCCCCCAGCACCCTCCCAGGAACCACGGCCGACACCCGAACCTCAGACCCCCAGCACCCTCCCAGAACCGCGGCGGGACGACACCCGAACCTCAGACCCCCAGCACCCTCCCAGAACCGCGGCGGGACGACACCCGAACCTCAGACCCCCAGCACCCTCCCAGAACTGCGGCGGGACGACGCCCAAACCTCAGACCTCCAGCCTCCGGGACTGGGGGAAATAAGTATCTGTTGTTTAAGATGTTCCCTTTGTGGCCCTTTGACATGACAGCCCCAGGTCACTGACACCCCGTTCCTACCACCAAAGAGCGCGATACCACAGACGCCAACAGGAGGAAACACGTTTGTTTACGGGCAGCTCTGCCCACTCTCGCCAAGAAACCCCCCAACCCACTCCCCCAGGGCACCATCCCGGCAGGAAGCAGTGTGGGCACCATCCCCCAGGGCACCATCCCGGCAGGAAGCAGTGTGGGCACCATCCCCCCAGGGCACCATCCCGGCAGGGACCAGTGTGGGCACCATCCCCC
>NW_020259442.1:0-5026 GCF_003255815.1 Theropithecus gelada | reverse complement strand
AGGAGTATCTTTGTGGCGTTCTCTGTATTTCCTGGATTTGAATGTTGGCCTGCCCTACTAGGTTGGGGAAGTTCTCCTGGATGATATCCTGAAGAGTGTTTTCCAACTTGGTTCCATTTTCCCCCTCACTTTCAGGCACCCCAATCAGACGTAGATTTGGTCTTTTTACATAATCCCATACTTCTTGCAGGCTTTGTTCATTTCTTTTTCTTCTTTTTTCTTTTGGTTTCTCTTCTCGCTTCATTTCATTCATTTGATCCTCAATCGCTGATACTCTTTCTTCCAGTTGATCGAGTCGGTTACTGAAGCTTGTGCATTTGTCACGTATTTCTCGTGTCATGGTTTTCATCTCTTTCATTTCGTTTAGGACCTTCTCTGCATTAATTACTCTAGCCGTCAATTCTTCCACTTTTTTTTCAAGATTTTTAGTTTCTTTGCGCTGGGTACGTAATTCCTCCTTTAGCTCTGAGAAATTTGATGGACTGAAGCCTTCTTCTCTCATCTCGTCAAAGTCATTCTCCATCCAGCTTTGATCCGTTGCTGGCCATGAGCTGCCCTCCTTTGCCGGGGGAGATGCACTCTTATTTTTTGAATTTCCAGCTTTTCTGCCCTGCTTTTTCCCCATCTTTGTGGTTTTATCTGCCTCTGGTCTTTGATGATGGTGATGTACTGATGGGGTTTTGGTGTAGGTGTCCTTCCTGTTTGATAGTTTTCCTTCTAACAGTCAGGACCCTCAGCTGTAGGTCTGCTGGAGATTGCTTGAGGTCCACTCCAGACCCTGTTTGCCTGGGTATCAGCAGCAGAGGCTGCAGAAGATAGAATATTTCTGAACAGCGAGTGTAGCTGTCTGATTCTTGCTTTGGAAGCTTCCTCTCAGGGGTGTACTCCACCCTGTGAGGTGTGGGGTGTCAGACTGCCCCTAGTGGGGGATGTCTCCCAGTTAGGCTACTCAGGGGTCAGGGACCCACTTGAGCAGGGAGTCTGTCCCTTCTCAGATCTCAACCTCCGTGTTGGGAGATCCACTGCTCTCTTCAAAGCTGTCAGACAGAGTCGTTTGCGTCTGCAGAGGCTTCTGCTGCGTTTATTGTTTACTGTGCCCTGTCCCCAGAGGTGGAGTCTACAGAGACAGGCAGGTTTCCTTGAGCTGCTGTGAGCTCCACCCAGTTGGAGCTTCCCAGCAGCTTTGTTTACCTACTTAAGCCTCAGCAATGGCGGGCGCCCCTCCCCCAGCCTGGCTGCTGCCTTGCTGGTAGATCACAGACTGCTGTGCTAGCAATGAGGGAGGCTCCGTGGGCGTGGGACCCTCCCGGCCAGGTGTGGGATATGATCTCCTGGTGTGCCTGTTTGCTTAAAGCACAGTATTGGGGTGGGAGTTACCCAATTTTCCAGGTGTTGTGTGTCTCAGTTCCCCTGGCTAGGAAAAGGGATTCCCTTCCCCCTTGCGCTTCCCAGGTGAGGCGATGCCTCGCCCTGCTTCAGCTCTCGCTGGTCGGGCTGCAGCAGCTGACCAGCACCGATCGTCCGGCACTCCCCAGTGAGATGAACCCAGTACCTCAGTTGAAAATGCAGAAATCACCGGTCTTCTGTGTCACTGGCGCTGGGAGTTGGAGACTGGAGCTGTTCCTATTCGGCCATCTTGCTCCGCCCCAAGAACATCAAAAATGTATAGTTTTTTTAGAAAAACCACAAAATTTTACTGAATGACATAAAATAAGATCGGAATAAATGAGACATACCATGTTTTTGGAAGAGGAAAAAATGGTATTAAAAATATTTAAACTCATTAAATTGTTTTCTTTAAATTCAAACAAATTACACTAAAGTATTCAGAGTTCTTTCCATTAATGCTAGTAAGTTGATTCTACAATCATAGAAGGAAATGCACAAGAATAGCCATAATAATCTTGGAAACTGAAATAGTGGCAAGGTACTCACCATTACCAAATACTAAAAATAATTATAAAGCTATGGAAATTAAAGTGGTATGGTATTAACCAAAAATATCGGGCTAATATCAAGCAAATAAACGGGAAAGAATACAGATTCCAAAATACTTAGGTATTAGAATTTTAGGATTTAATAAGAGTATCACTTCAAGTCAGTGAAAAAGAATAAATATTAGATATGTGATATTGGGGCAATCATTTAACAACTTGGAAAAATGTTAGATCTCTATTTCACACCATTTACAAAAAAAAAAATACTACCTAGATGATACATTTTTAAAAATATATAGGAGGGGGCACCAAAGATGGCCGAATAGGAAGAGCTTCAGTCTCCAGCTCCCAGCATGAGTGACATAGAAGATGGGTGATTTTTGCATTTTCAACTGAGGTACTGGGTTCATCTCACTGGGGCGTGTCAATCAGTGCTGGTCCACAGGTGCAGCCCAACCAGCGAGAGCTGAAGCAGGGCGAGGCATCACCTCACCTGGGAAGCACAAGGGGGAAGGGAATTCCTTTTCCTAGCCAAGGGAAATGAGACACACAACACTGGGAAAATCGGGTAACTCCCACCCTAATACAGTGCTTTATCAAGGGTCTTAGCAAGTGGCATGCCAGGAGATTATATCCCACAACTGGCCCAGAGTGTCCCACACCCACAGAGCCTCCCTCATTGCTAGCACAGCAGTCTGAGATCTAACTGGAAGGCCGCAGTGAGGCTGGGGGAGGGGTGCCCGCCATTGCTGAGGCTTAAGTAGGTAAACAAAGCCACTGGGAGGCTCGAATTGGGTGGAGCTCACTGCAGGTCAAGGAGGCCTGCCTGCCTCTGTAGACTCCACCTCTGGGGACAGGACATAGCTAAACAAAAGCAGCAGAAACCTTGGCAGATGTAAAAGTCCGTCTGACAGCTTTGAAGAGAGCAGTGGTTCTCCCAGCATGGAGGTTGAGATCCGAGAACGGACAGACTGCCTGCTCAAGTGGGTCCCTGACCCCTGAGTAGCCTAACTGGGAGACATCCCCCACTAGGTGCAGACCGACACCTCACACCTCACATGGCTGGGTACACCCGAGACGAAGCTTGCAGAGCAAGAATCAGAGAGCAACACTCGCTGTTCAGCAATATTCTATCTTCTGCAGCTTCCACTGCTGATACCCAGGCAAACAGGGTCTGGAGTGGACCTCAAGCAAACTCCAACAGACCTGCAGCTGAGGGTCCTGACTGTTAGAAGGAAAACTAACAAACAGAAAGGACACTCATACCAAAACCCTATCAGTATGTCATGATCATCAAAGAACAAAGGGAGATAAAAGCACAAAGATGGGGAAAAAGCAGGGCAGAAAAGCTGGAAATTCAAAAAATCAGAGGGCATCTTCCCCTCCAAAGGAACACAGCTTATTGCCAGCAACGGAACAAAGCTGGATGGAGAATGACTTTGATGAGTTGAGAGAAGAAGGCTTCAGTCGATCAAACTTCTCAGACCTAAAGGAGGAACTATGTAACCAGCGCAAAGAAATTAAAACCTTGAAAAAATAATGGATGAACGGATAACTAGAATAATCAATGCAGGGAAGACCTTAAAAGAACTGATAGAGATGAAAACCATGACATGAAAACTACATGACAAATGCACAAGCTTCAGTAACCAACTCGAACAACTGGAAGAAAGAGTATCAGTAATTGAAGATCAAATGAATGAAATGAAGCAAGAAGAGAAGTGTAGAGAAAAAAGAGTAAAAAGAAAAGAACAGAGCCTCCAAGAAATATGGGATTATGTGAAAAGACCAAATCTACGTCTGATTGGTGTGCCTGAAAGTGACAGGGAAAATGGAACCAAGTTGGAAAACACTCTGCAGGATATCATCCAAGAGAACTTCCCCAACCTAGGAAGGCAGGCCAACATTCAAATTCAAGAAATACAGAGAATGCCACAAAGATACTCCTCGAGAAGAGCAACTCCAAGACACATAATTGTCAGATTCACCAAAGTTGAAATGAAGGAAAAAATGTTAAGGGCAGCCAGAGAGAAAGGTCAGGTTACCCACAAAGGGGCCCATCAAACTAACAGCAGACCTCTCAGCAGAAACTCTACAAGCCAGAAGAGAGTGGAGGCCAATATTCAACATTCTTAAAGAAAAGAATTTTCAACCCAGAATTTCATATCCAGCCAAACTAAATTTCATAAGTGAAGGAGAAATAAAATCCTTTACAGATAAGCAAATGCTGAGAGATCTTGTCACCACCAGGCCTGCCCTACAAGAGTTCCTGAAGGAAGCACTAAATATGGAAAGGAACAACCGGTACCAGCCATTACAAAAACATGCCAAAATGTAAAGACCATCAAGGCTAGGAAGAAACTGCATCAACTAACGAGCAGAATAACCAGTTAATATCATAATGGCAGGATCAAGTTCACACATAACAATCTTAACCTTAAATGTAAATGGACTAAATGCTCCAATGAAAAGACACAGACTGGCAAACTGGATAAAGAGTCAAAACCCATCAGTCTGCTGTATTCAGGAGACTCATCTCACATGCAGAGACATACATAGGCTCAAAATAAAGGGATGGAGGAAGATCTACCAAGCAAATGGAAAACAAAAAAAAAGCAGGGGTTACAATCCTAGTCTCTCATAAAACAGACTTTAAACCATCAAAGATCAAAAGAGACAAAGAAGGCCATTACATAATGGTAAAGGGATCAATTCATCAGGAAGAGCTAACTATCCTAAATATATATGCACCCAATACAGGAGGCACCCAGATTCATAAAGCAAGTCCTTACAGACTTACAAAGAGACTTAGACTCCCATACAATAATAATGGGAGACTTTAACACCCCACTGTCAACGTTAGACAGATCAACAAGACAGAAAGTTAACAAGGATATCCAGGAATTGTACTCAACTCTGCACCACGTGGACCTAATAGACATCTACAGAACTCTCCACCCCAAAAACAACAGAATATACATTCTTCTCAGCACCACATCACACTTATTCCAAAATTGACCACATAATTGGAAGTAAAGCACCCCTCAGCAAATGTACAAGAACAGAAATTATAACAAACTGTCTCTCAA
>NW_020259441.1:0-9929 GCF_003255815.1 Theropithecus gelada | reverse complement strand
TTCTTTCTTTCTTTCTTTCTTTCTTTCTTTCTTTCTTTCTTTCTTTCATTCTTTCTTTCTTCTACTTTTATACTGTCTTGTATTTTTATTTGTATTTTCAGGTACTTAGTTATTTCATCGGGTGCACTATAAACTCTATGAGGGCAGATATTGTATCTTTACATCTGCAGTTTTTCGCACAGAGCCTTGTGGTTAAAAGCTAATCAAAAGGGGGCGGAGCAAGATGGCCGAATAGGAACAGCTCCAGTCTCCAACTCCCAGCGCCAGCGACACAGAAGACCGGTGATTTCTGCATTTTCAACTGAGGTACTGGGTTCATCTCACTGGGGAGTGCCGGAGGATCGGTGCTGGTCAGCTGCTGCAGCCCGACCAGTGAGAGCTGAAGCAGGGCCAGGCATCGCCTCACCTGGGAAGCGCAAGGGGGAAGGGAATCCCTTTTCCTAGCCAGGTGAACTGAGACACACAACACCTGGAAAATCGGGTAACTCCCACCCCAATATTGCGCTTTAAGCAAACAGGCACACGAGGAGATCATATCCCACACCTGGCCGGGAGGGTCCCACGCCCCCGGAGCCTCCCTCATTGCTAGCACAGCAGTCTGTGATCTACCGGCAAGGCAGCAGCGAGGCTGGGGGAGGGGCGCCCGCCATTGCAGAGGCTTAAGTAGGTAAACAAAGCTGCTGGGAAGCTCCAACTGGGTGGAGCTCACAGCAGCTCAAGGAAACCTGCCTGTCTCTGTAGACTCCACATCTGGGGACAGGGCACAGCTACACAACAACAACAACAACAACAAAAAAGCAGCAGAAAGCTCTGCAGACGCAAACGACTCTGTCTGACAGCTTTGAAGAGAGCAGTGGATCTCCCAACACGGAGGTTGAGTTCTGAGAAGGGACAGACTGCCTGCTCAAGTGGGTCCCTGACCCCTGAGTAGCCTAACTGGGAGACATCCCCCATTAGGGGCAGTCTGACACCCCACACCTCACAGGGTGGAGTACACCCCTGAGAGGAAGCTTCCAAAGCAAGAATCAGACAGGTACACTCGCTGTTCAGAAATATTCTATCTTCTGCAGCCTCTGCTGCTGATACCCAGGCAAACAGGGTCTGGAGTAGACCTCAAGCAATCTCCAACAGACCTACAGCTGAGGGTCCTGACTGTTAGAAGGAAAACTATCAAACAGGAAGGACACCTACACCAAAACCCCATCAGTACATCACCATCATCAAAGACCAGAGGCAGATAAAACCACAAAGATGGGGAAAAAGCAGGGCAGAAAAGCTGGAAATTCAAAAAACAAGAGCGCATCTCCCCCGGCAAAGGAGCGCAGCTCATCGCCAGCAACGGATCAAAGCTGGACGGAGAATGACTTTGATGAGATGAGAGAAGAAGGCTTCAGTCCATCAAATTTCTCAGAGCTAAAGGAGGAATTACGTACCCAGTGCAAAGAAACTAAAAATCTTGAAAAAAAAGTGGAAGAATTGACGGCTAGAGTAATTAATGCAGAGAAGGTCATAAACGAAATGAAAGAGATGAAAACCATGACACGAGAAATACGTGACAAATGCACAAGCTTCAGTAACCGACTCGATCAACTGGAAGAAAGAGTATCAGCGATTGAGGATCAAATGAATGAAATGAAGCGAGAAGAGAAACCAAAAGAAAAAAGAAGAAAAAGAAATGAAAAAAGCCTGCAAGAAGTATGGGATTATGTAAAAAGACCAAATCTACGTCTGATTGGGGTGCCTGAAAGTGAGGGGGAAAATGGAACCAAGTTGGAAAACACTCTTCAGGATATCATCCAGGAGAACTTCCCCAACCTAGTAGGGCAGGCCAACATTCAAATCCAGGAAATACAGAGAACGCCACAAAGATACTCCTCGAGAAGAGCAACTCCAAGACACATAATTGCCAGATTCACCAAAGTTGAAATGAAGGAAAAAATCTTAAGGGCAGCCAGAGAGAAAGGTCAGGTTACCCACAAAGGGAAGCCCATCAGACTCACAGCAGATCTCTCGGCAGAAACTCTACACGCCAGAAGAGAGTGGGGGCCAATATTCAACATTCTTAAAGAAAAGAATTTTCAACCCAGAATTTCATATCCAGCCAAACTAAGTTTCATAAGTGAAGGAGAAATAAAATCCTTTACAGATAAGCAAATGCTTAGAGATTTTGTCACCACTAGGCCTGCCTTACAAGAGACCCTGAAGGAAGCACTAAACATGGAAAGGAACAACCGGTACCAGCCATTGCAAAATCATGCCAAAATGTAAAGACCATCGAGGCTAGGAAGAAACTGCATCAACTAACGAGCAAAATAACCAGTTAATATCATAATGGCAGGATCAAGTTCACACATAACAATCTTAACCTTAAATGTAAATGGAGTAAATGCTCCAATGAAAAGACA
This sequence comes from Theropithecus gelada, assembly GCF_003255815.1. Lineage (NCBI taxonomy): Eukaryota > Metazoa > Chordata > Mammalia > Primates > Cercopithecidae > Theropithecus > Theropithecus gelada. The sequence continues at coordinate 7,524 of NW_020259441.1, read as the reverse complement.
CAGACTGGCAAACTGGATAAAGAGTCAAGACCCATCAGTCTGCTGTATTCAGGAGACCCATCTCACACGCAGAGACATACATAGGCTCAAAATAAAGGGATGGAGGAAGATTTACCAAGCAAATGGAGAACAAAAAAAAGCAGGGGTTGCAATCCTAGTCTCTGATAAAACAGACTTTAAACCATCAAAGATCAAAAGAGACAAAGAAGGCCATTACATAATGGTAAAGGGATCAATTCAACAGGAAGAGCTAACTATCCTAAATATATATGCACCCAATACAGGAGCACCCAGATTCATAAAGCAAGTCCTTAGAGACTTACGAAGAGACTTAGACTCCCATACAATAATAATGGGAGACTTCAACACTCCACTGTCAACATTAGACAGATCAACAAGACAGAAAGTGAACAAGGATATCCAGGAATTGAACTCATCTCTGCAGCAAGCAGACCTAATAGACATCTATAGAACTCTCCACCCCAAATCAACAGAATATACATTCTTCTCAGCACCACATCGTACTTACTCCAAAATTGACCATATAATTGGAAGTAAAGCACTCCTCAGCAAATGTACAAGAACAGAAATTATAACAAACTGTCTCTCAGACCACAGTGCAATCAAACTAGAACTCAGGACTAAGAAACTCCATCAAAACCGCTCAACTACATGGAAACTGAACAATCTGCTCCTGAATGAATATTGGGTACATAACGAAATGAAGGCAGAAATAAAGATGTTCTTTGAAACCAATGAGAACAAAGATACAACATACCAGAATCTCTGGGACACATTTAAAGCAGTGTGTAGAGGGAAATTTATAGCACTAAATGCCCACAAGAGAAAGCAGGAAAGATCAAAAATTGACACTCTAACATCGCAATTAAAAGAACTAGAGAAGCAAGAGCAAACACATTCGAAAGCTAGCAGAAGGCAAGAAATAACTAAGATCAGAGCAGAACTGAAGGAGATAGAGACACAAAAAACCCTCCAAAAAATCAATGAATCCAGGAGTTGGTTTTTTGAAAAGATCAACAAAATTGACAGACCACTAGCAAGACTAATAAAGAAGAAAAGAGAGAAGAATCAAATCGACGCAATTAAAAATGAAAAAGGGGATATCACCACCGACCCCACAGAAATACAAACTACCATCAGAGAATACTATAAACACCTCTACGCAAATAAACTGGAAAATCTAGAAGAAATGGATAATTTCCTGGACACTTACACTCTTCCAAGACTAAACCAGGAAGAAGTTGAATCCCTGAATAGACCAATAGCAGGCTCTGAAATTGAGGCAACAATTAATAGCCTACCAACCAAAAAAAGTCCAGGACCAGATGGATTCACAGCTGAATTCTACCAGAGGTACAAGGAGGAGTTGGTACCATTCCTTCTGAAACTATTCCAATCAATAGAAAAAGAGGGAATCCTCCCTAACTCATTTTATGAGGCCAACATCATCCTGATACCAAAGCCTGGCAGAGATACAACAAAAAAAGAGAATTTTAGACCAATATCCCTGATGAACATCGATGCAAAAATCCTCAATAAAATACTGGCAAACCGGATTCAGCAACACATCAAAAAGCTTATCCACCATGATCAAGTGGGCTTCATCCCTGGGATGCAAGGCTGGTTCAACATTCGCAAATCAATAAACATAATCCAGCATATAAACAGAACCAAAGACAAGAACCACATGATTATCTCAATAGATGCAGAAAAGGCTTTTGACAAAATTCAACAGCCCTTCATGCTAAAAACGCTCAATAAATTCGGTATTGATGGAACGTACCTCAAAATAATAAGAGCTATTTATGACAAACCCACAGCCAATATCATACTGAATGGGCAAAAACTGGAAAAATTCCCTTTGAAAACTGGCACAAGACAGGGATGCCCTCTCTCACCACTGCTAGTCAACATAGTGTTGGAAGTTCTGGCTAGGGCAATCAGGCAAGAGAAAGAAATCAGGGGTATTCAGTTAGGAAAAGAAGAAGTCAAATTGTCCCTGTTTGCAGATGACATGATTGTATATTTAGAAAACCCCATTGTCTCAGCCCAAAATCTCCTTAAGCTGATAAGCAACTTCAGCAAAGTCTCAGGATACAAAATTAATGTGCAAAAATCACAAGCATTCTTATACACCAATAACAGACAAACAGAGAGCCAAATCATGAATGAACTTCCATTCACAATTGCTTCAAAGAGAATAAAATACCTAGGAATCCAACTTACAAGGGATGTAAAGGACCTCTTCAAGGAGAACTACAAACCACTGCTCAGTGAAATCAAAGAGGACACAAACAAATGGAAGAACATACCATGCTCATGGATAGGAAGAATCAATATCGTGAAAATGGCCATACTGCCCAAGGTAATTTATAGATTCAATGCCATCCCCATCAAGCTACCAATGAGTTTCTTCACAGAATTGGAAAAAACTGCTTTAAAGTTCATATGGAACCAAAAAAGAGCCCGCATCTCCAAGACAATCCTAAGTCAAAAGAACAAAGCTGGAGGCATCACGCTACCTGACTTCAAACTATACTACAAGGCTACAGTAACCAAAACAGCATGGTACTGGTACCAAAACAGAGATATAGACCAATGGAACAGAATAGAGTCCTCAGAAATAATACCACACATCTACAGCCATCTGATCTTTGACAAACCTGACAAAAACAAGAAATGAAGAAAGGATTCCCTATTTAATAAATGGTGCTGGGAAAATTGGCTAGCCATCAGCAGAAAGCTGAAACTGGATCCTTTCCTTACTCCTTATACGAAAATTAATTCAAGATGGATTAGAGACTTAAATGTTAGACCTAATACCATAAAAATCCTAGAGGAAAACCTAGGTAGTACCATTCAGGACATAGGCATGGGCAAAGACTTCATGTCTAAAACACCAAAAGCAACGGCAGCAAAAGCCAAAATTGACAAATGGGATCTCATTAAACTAAAGAGCTTCTGCACAGCAAAAGAAACTACCATCAGAGTGAACAGGCAACCTACAGAATGGGAGAAAATTTTTGCAATCTACTCATCTGACAAAGGGCTAATATCCAGAACCTACAAAGAACTCAAACAAATTTACAAGAAAAAAAACAAACAACCCCATCAAAAAGTGGGCAAAGGATATGAACAGACATTTCTCAAAAGAAGACATTCATACAGCCAACAGACATATGAAAAAATGCTCATCATCACTGGCCATCAGAGAAATGCAAATCAAAACCACAATGAGATACCATCTCACACCAGTTAGAATGGCGATCATTCAAAAGTCAGGAAACAACAGGTGCTGGAGAGGATGTGGAGAAATAGGAACACTTTTACACTGTTGGTGGGATTGTAAACTAGTTCAACCATTATGGAAAACAGTATGGCGATTCCTCAAGGATCTAGAAGTACCATATGACCCAGCCATCCTATTATTGGGTATATACCCAAAGGATTATAAATCATGCTGCTATAAGGACACATGCACATGTATGTTTATTGTGGCACTATTCACAATAGCAAAGACTTGGAATCAACCCAAATGTCCATCAGTGACAGACTGGATTAAGAAAATGCGGCACATATACACCATGGAATACTATGCAGCCATAAAAAAGGCTGAGTTCATGTCCTTTGTAGGGACATGGATGCAGCTGGAAACCATCATTCTTAGCAAACTATCCCAAGAACAGAAAACCAAACACCGCATGTTCTCACTCATAGGTGGGAACTGAACAATGAGATCACTTGGACTCAGGAAGAAGAACATCACACACCGGGGCCTATCATGGGGAGGAGGGAGGGGGGAGGGATTGCATTGAGAGTTATACCTGATGTAAATGACGAGTTGATGCGTGCTGACGAGTTGATGGGTGCAGCACAGCAACATGGCACAAGTATACATATGTAACAAACCTGCACGTTATGCACATGTACCCTAGGACTTAAAGTATTATAATAATAATAATAATAATAATAATAAAGAAAAAGAAAGCCAATTGACAGATTACACCTAAATACTCCTCCTTTTGTATCATTCAGTCTTTTGTTTTAGTTTGGTAAGTTTTAAGAAATTTCAGCAGCGAAGTTGTTTTTTGGTGGGCACGATGGACTCTAGATGCCTCAAGTTATGTATACCTGTCCCAGATGTAAACTTCATTGTCCTTTGTTGGATGATATCTTAAATGGATATAAAATAAATTAGTCTAAATGGCTGCTCTCCTTTTTGTGTTTTGAAATTTTAGTTATAAACTGCTACAGCTTATGACTTTGTACATTAAGATAATTGTATTGATCTTTTCTCAAGTCTTCTCAAATGAGTCCAGGGTGGGGATGGGATGGGGGAAAATTGATAGAAAAACATCGCTCTTCGGGGACTGATAGCCCAAGTATCCATATCTTCAGGATCTGACCAAACCAGATCACAAAATGCTCCTTTATGAAGAATTTCCTGATTCCATGCGATGGTTCGAATTTGATCCAGCGTTTTGAAATCAGGAGATAAACCACCACGGACACAAAAAATCTGCTCATCTATTAAAGTTGCTACTGTGAGCATGTCAAAAACTTTGGTACAGTATCTCTAGGCATTTCCATATTTGGCTTGGCACTCATCATAAAATCCATAAACCTGTGTTATCTGTCTACTCTCATGATTTCATTGCAAAAGTGTAATACGATCAGGCCGTTTAACCTGTAATGCAAGAAGGTAAGTGAAAGTCTCCAAACTGCAGTAACCTCTGTCTAGAAAATCACCCGTAAATATGCAGTTTGTGTCAGGAACCTGACCTTCAGTTCTGAATAGTTCACAAAGGTCATAAAACTATCCATATATAACTTCACACACTGTTAGTTGTGCTGATACTGGCTGAACATTTGACTCGTCTAAGTGGAGGTCACAAACATAGTCACATAGCCGCTTCATGTCATTCTCTGGCAGGTACTTGTACAGCCGCGCTATCTCCACACACTTATCCAGGTCTAGTGGTTCCATTTTAGGAATAACAAGCCACGGTGACAGCGGTGGTGGCAGTGGCTGTAGTAGTGGTGGCAGCAGTGGCGGAGGCCAAAGCCGGAACTCTCTGCCCGCTTTTTAATGGTGTTGTTTTTTTCTTGTAAATTTGTTTAAGTTTCTTATAGATGCTGGATATTAGACCTTTGTCAGATGCATAGTTTGCAAATATTTTTTCCCATTCTGTAGGTTTTCTGTTTACTCTTTTGGGAGTTACTTTTGTAGCAGCTTTGTAGTTTAACTAGATCCCATTTGTTAATGTTTGCTTTTGTTGCAATTGCTTTTGGCATCTTCATCATGAAATACATGGCTGTGCCTATGTCCTGAATGGGTATCACCTAGGTTGTTTTCCAGGGTTTTTATACTTTGGGGTTTTATATTTAAGCCTTTAATCCATCTTGAGTTAATTTTTGTATATGGTGTAAGGAAAGAGTCTAGTTTCAATTTTCTGAATATGACTAGCCAATTATCTCCGTGCTATTTATTGAATAGTAAATGCTTTCCCCATTGCTTGTTTTTGTCAGCTTTGTCAAAGATCAGATAGCTGTAAGTATGCAGTGTTATTTCTGGATTCTCTATTCTGTTCTGTTGGCGTATGTGTCTATTTTTGTACCAGTACCGTGCTGTTTTAGTTGTTGTAGTTCTGAAGTACAGTTTGCAGTTGGGTAGTGTGATGCCTCCAGCTTTGTTATTTTTGCTTAGTATTGTATTGGCTATTCAGGCACTTTTTTGGTTTTATATTAATTTAAAAATAGTGTTTTTCTACTTCTGTGAAGGATCTCAATATTTAATAGAAATACTGTTGAATCTATAAATTGTTTTGGACAATATGGCCATTGTAACAATATTGCTTCTTCCTATCCATGAGCATGGAATATTTTTCCATTTGTTTGTGTCATCTCTGATTCATTTGAGCAGTGTTTTGTAGTTCTCCTGGTAGAGATATTTCACCTCTACAGTTAGGTTTATTCCTAGGTATTTTATTCATTTTGTGGAAATTTTGAATGGGAGTAATTTACTGATTTGTCTCTTGGCTTGCGTGTTTTTGGTGTATAGAAATGTTATTGATTTTGGCACATTGATTTTGTATCCTGAGACTTTCTTGAAGTTGTTTATCAGCTTAAGAAGCTTTTGGGCTGATACTATAGGGCTTTCTAAATATAGGATCATGTTATCTGCTACAGGAAGCAGGGGTGCATGTTTCCCTGCAGGCGTTCACCACAGTGGCAGAGGCAATGCAGCTAGGGGAGGTGGGGGTCCCCTGTTGGAGAATGCACAGTTGCACTGAAGATGGTGCTGGCTTTGGGCAGAGTGCTGGCTTGTGCAGATCTGGGTGCCTTTTCTGTGCCCCGCAAGCAGGGGTGATCACTCAGGGTGTGGGAGGATCCATTATTCTCTGTGTGATGTTAGCACAAGGATGGAGGACTGGCGGGGGTAGGGCTTGCTGGCTCTGTGCTGGCGAAGGCTCCATATGCAATATCTGTTCTTGCATGACAATGGGGGCGAACTGTTCTCCTGTGCGCTGGCAGAACAAGTAAAGCAAAACCTGCCCATGCAGACATGTGGTAGCAAAGTAATGTGGGAGTGTTGCCCTGGGCCCAGGGAAAGCTGCAGTATGGGGAGTGAGCCTGTGAGCTGGTGCATGGCTATAGGGGCTGCCTTGTTAGAGCTCTCCGCTGATCAGACACAGTCTTCCAGTGCAGAAGCTATGGTGTGGGCCTCCACAGCACCGGAGACTGGCCTGTAAGCACACATTACCAGGCTGGGACCCAGAAGACGCCATCAGACCAAAGGGTACTCAGGTATGACTAGCTGTGTCTGAAGTGCAAGATCACCCTGCACAGATCAGGTCTAACAGGTCTAACCTTAACCTAGGGCTAAGGTATCTTATGGAAGTAAGTTGAGCCTAGAGGAATCACCATCCCTGGGCATGCTTCACTACAGATGCTCCTGCACCACACACCCTCTTAGCTCCAAGTAAGCTGGCTTGCTGCCTCACCACTTCTCTAAGCAGCTCTCTCTATCACCTCAAGTGTCCCTGGTAGTCGAGGGGTTCCCCCTTTTGGGGTTCCAGAGGCCCCTGGCAAGAGTGGGTTGCTCCTTCCCAGTTAAAATTGCCCATTTCTTTGGAGGTGTAGTTAAAAAATTAAGTCCTGGAGCCCATTAAGGGTTCCCAACTTTCTTCTCCATCAGCCAAGCTTCTGTGACTTCCCTCCATTCACTCTCAGTGCCTTCCCTCTGAAGATCTGTTGCAAGCATACCAGTAGTCTCAGTTCCTCCATCAATAGGGAGAGACTCTCCACTCAAATCATGGAAAGATAATTCAGACAAAAAAATCAGCAAAAAAAAAAAAAAAAAAAAAGTGGAAGGTAAGCTACACTGTAAATGAAACAGACCTAACTGACATTTGCAGAACATTTTATCCAACTGCTGCAGAAAACACTTTCTGTATTTTTTTTTTTTTAATTCTGAGGGATACATAGGTGTATACATTTATG
>NW_020259440.1:0-5028 GCF_003255815.1 Theropithecus gelada | reverse complement strand
CAACCCAAATGTCCATCAGTGACAGATTGGATTAAGAAAATGTGGCACATATACACCATGGAATACTATGCAGCCATAAAAAAGGATGAGTTTGCGTCCTTTGTAGGGACATGGATGCAGCTGGAAACCATCATTCTTAGCAAACTATCACAAGAACAGAAAACCAAACACCGCATGTTCTCACTCATAGGTGGGAACTGAACAATGAGATCACTTGGACTCAGGAAGGGGAACATCACACACCGGGGCCTATCATGGGGAGGGATTGCATTGGGAGTTATACCTGATGTAAATGACGAGTTGATGGGTGCAGTAGACCAACATGGCACAAGTATACATATGTAACAAACCTGCACGTTATGCACATGTACCCTACAACTTAAAGTATAATAATAATAAATAAATTTAAAAAAATAAATAAATAAAAAATAAAAAAATAAAAAAAATAAAAATACTATACAAATTTGAAAAAAAAAAATTAAAAAAATTAAAAAAATAAAAAAAAAAAAGAATAACCAGTTTACAGAAGAACACAAATGACCTGATGGAGCTGAAAAACACAGCAAGAGAACTTCATGAAGCATACACAAGTATCAATAGCCAAATCGATCAAGCAGAAAAAGGATATCAGAGATTGAAGATCAACTTAATGAAATAAAGCAAGAAGAGAAGATTAGAGAAAAAGGAATGAAAAGGAACAAACAAAGCCTCCAAGAAATATGGGACAATGTGAAAAGACCAAATCTACATTTGCTTCGTGTACCTAAAAGTGACAGAGAGAACGGAACCATGTTGGAAAATGCCCTTCAGGATATTATCCAGGAAAACTTCCCCAACCTAGCAAGACAGGGCGACATTCAAATTCAGGAAATACAGAGAACACCACAAAGATACCCCTCAAGAAGAACAACCCCAAGACACGTAATTGTCAGATTCACCAAGATTGAAATGAAGGGGAAAATGTTAAGGGCAGTCAGAGAGAAAGGTTGGGTTAGTCACAAAGGGAAGCCCATTAGACTAACAGTGGACCTGTTGGCAGAAACCCTACAAACCAGAAGAGAGTGGGGGCTAATATTCAACATTCTTAAGGAAAAGAATTTTCAACCCAGAATTTCTTTCTTTTTTATTATTATTATACTTTAAGTTTTTCCACATGGCTAGGGAGGCCTCACAATCATGGCAGAAGGCAAATGAGGAGCAAAATCACATCTCTTACATGGCAGCAGGCAAAAGAGCTTGTGTAGGGAAACTCCCCTTTATAAAACCATCAGCTGTAATCCCAGCACTTTGGGAGGCCGAGGCAGGTGGATTGCCTGAGGTTAGGAGTTCAAGGCCAACCTGGCCAACATGGTGAAACCCCGTCTCTACTAAAATACAAAAATTAGCCAGGCATGGTGGTGGGCACCTGTAATCCCAGCTACTTGGGAGGCTGAGACAGGAGAATCACTTGAACCCAGGAGACAGAGGTTGCAGTGAGCCGAGATCATGCCACTGCACTGTAGCCTGGGCAACAGAGCAAGACTATGTCTCAAAAAATTAAATAAATAAATAAATAAATAAATAAATAAATAAATAAATAAAAATCAAACCATCAGATCTCATGGGCTTATTCTCTGTCACAAGAACAGCATGGGAAAGACCCGCCCCCTGATTCAATTACCTCCAACTGGGTCCCTCCCATGACACACGGAAATTATGGGAGCTACAATTCAAGATAAGATTTGACAGCAAAACCATGTCACAGGTTATGAAACAGATTTATTCTAGCAGGCCAGACAAGAGAAATGAGCCCCTTGACCATCCCAAAGAAGAATGGTTGACAGATGCAAGTTGTCTTATGCATCAGGAAAACAGGAGGGTAGGTATGCTATTAGTGGGCACATGATAATCAAGGCACAAGCCTTGCTGCCTCTACCTCAGCTCAAAAAGCTGAGTCAATTAAATTTACTAGAGCCCCGAAGTTGGGAAAGGATTTAAAAGTTAACATTTACACTGATTCCAAGTATGATTTTTTAGTGCTTCATGCTTATGCTGCAATTTGGAATGGGTAGGGACTCCTGACCACCAAGGGTTTTTCCATACATTACTCAGATTTTGAGCTTGTTAGAATGCTGCTTTGCTGCCAAAAAAATAAAAATAAAAATAAAAAGGTGACTGTAATTCATTGCAGAGGACATCAAAGGAGAGACTGACTGTGTAAAAGGAAATGCTCTGGCAGATGCGGCAAAGAGCCAATGAAGCTTATGGGCGTGCTGCTAGGCATACATAGAGCTGGGCCAGAACGCTCCAAAGAACAAAAATGGGGCAGGGATTGCAGTTCAGCCCAGGACCACTCTGGCTGGCTGACTGATCACAATAAATTACTAATGCCAAGTACCAATCGCAGGAAAATAATTAAGCACATTCATGATTCTTTTCACCCTAGAAGGGATTCTTTGATTCAGCTAATGTCTCATTTGCTTATGGGGATAAATCTTTTCAAGACACTAAAGCAGGTGATTCAGTGCCTGAAATAACCCAAAGAGCCAGCAATTTTCTCCCCTTCCAGTTAAACCTGTCCAACATTGAGGAACCCATCCAGGTGAGGGCTGGCAACTCTAATTTACTCAGATGCCTTTCTGCAGGAGATTCAAATATTTGCTAATGCTTACTGATACATTCACTGGTTAGATCGAGGCATTCTCCACCCTATCTGAAAAGTGTTTACCAGAAGAAATAATTCCTCCTTTTGGGTCATCTAAAGGCCTGCAAAGTGACAATGGCCCATCTTTCACAGCAGTCATTTCCCAACAGCTATCCTCAGCTTTAGGAATCCAATATCACCTTCACTCTGCGAGGAGACCGCAGTCCTCTGGAAAGGTGAAAGTGTTAATCATACTCTAAAGAAGACTCTAGCTAAGTTAGAGGCCTGACTATCTCTAACATGCGTAGCTTACTCTGGGTTTGAGCTGCTCCAAAGGAAAACTTATAAGTACATCCTATTGAGTTAACATACAGAAGGTCTTTCCTAACCACAGATCTCCTAATAGATGAAAGGGCTCATCAGTTACAAAATTATGTTGTCAATCTAGGACAGGTGCAAAGACACGCTGTGAATATGGAAACAAAAGTCTTCCCTTCCCTTATGGGAGGAAAATTCTGTTTCAGCTCAGCTTGGGATTTAGTCTTACTAAAGACATGGGAGGAAGTTCTCCAGCTGACCAGCTTTCCCCAACGTGGAAAGGATCATAGCAAGGCCATCTGAGCCCTCCAACAGACCTTGAACGCCAACGGATTCACAGGTGGGTACACCTGTGTGGAAGTAAAGCTGTTGCTTATTCTGGTAGCCCAGTCTGAGGCTGGGGGAGGTGGGCGCGGGGTTATTTTAGCGTTGGCGGAGCACTGGCACTGTCGCTGTGCGTCTGCTCCTCCTCGCTTTTCTCCTTCCGTCCCACAGTGGCCATGAGGGAGATCGTGCTATCGCAGACCCGGCGGTGTGGGAACCAGATTCACACCAAGGTTGGTGGCCGCGGCTTTGAGGGCCCAGCGCAGGCCTGCCGGGTGGCCCGGGAAGATGTTGGCAGTGGCAGGAGCTCTATTGAGGCCCCTGGGCTCCCTGCCTGGGTCGCGGTGGACCTGGGTGGCTGGCTAGGCAGCCAGGGCGGACCTCCACAGATCCAAAGGCCTGGAGTGGGGGTAGGAGAGGGGCTGGGGATAGAAGAGGGGCTGGGGAGCCTCGGGCTCCGCAGCCTCCGTGACTCAGCCCTGGCCTGTCTGGCCCCTCCTGTCTCTCGCAGTTCTGGGAGGTGATCTCTGATGAACAAACCATCGATTCTGCTGGGACCTCCCACGGGGACAGGGACCTGCATCTGGAGCGCCTCAACGTATACTACAATGAGGCCAGGTGTGAGACCCCAGCCCTTCCCCCACCGCCGTCCTGGGAATGGCGGCTCTCTGCTCGCTGATGCCCTCCTGCTCCCCTCAGGTGGCAGGTACCTGCCCCGCGCTGTGCTCGTGGATCCGGAGCCGGGCACCGTGGACTCTGTGCGCTCGGGGCCTTTCGGGTGGGTCTTCAGGTCGGACGACATCTTCAGTGAGCTGTGGGTGAGGACTGGGGTGGGGCTTCTTAGCCAGGGCAGCTCAGATTCACAGAGTGCCCCAAGGTCATCGCTGTGGGAACTGTGGAGCTAGGGCCCCTAAACACCCTCGTATGCTGAGTCACTCAATCTCCTTCTCCTAAACGGGCTTTGGGAGGAAGGCCCAGCTGTCTGCCTGAGATGAGCTGCTGATGCAATCTTTCTGCAGGGAGCTGAGCTGGGGGCAGAAGCTGCTGCTTTCCTTGGGGATGGGCAGGAGCCACCTGCAGAAAGTCTGTTGTTAGGCTGTCTCAGGTTCGGCTCCTGACTTAATTTCTAACAGGGGAGGCTGCTGTCCTTTAGCTTTGTCGGGGGAGGTCCACCTGCTCCACCTGCAGGGTGAATGGTGCTTTCACCTCACATGTGATACTTGGCCCTTTGTGTTTTGTTTTTTTTTTTTGACATCCCAGATTCTTTTTATTTATTTATTTATTTATTTATTTATTTATTTATTATTATTATACTTTAAGTTCTAGGGTACATGTGCATAACGTGCAGGTTTGTTACATATGTATACTTGTGCCATGTTGCTGTGCTGCACCCATCAACTCGTCAGCACNGAGTGAGAACATGCGGTGTTTGGTTTTCTGTTCTTGCGATAGTTTGCTGAGAATGATGGTTTCCAGCTGCATCCATGTCCCTACAAAGGAAACAAACTCATCCTTTTTATGGCTGCATAGTATTCCATGGTGTATATGTGTCACATTTTCTTTTTTTTTTTTAATTTATTTTTTATTATTATTATACTTTAAGTTCTAGGGTACATGTGCATAACGTGCAGGTTTGTTACATATGTATACTTGTGCCATGTTGCTGTGCTGCACCCATCAACTCGTCAGCACCCATCAACTCGTCATTTACATCAGGTATAACTCCCAATGCAATCCCTCCCCCTTCCCCCCTCCCCATGATA
>NW_020259439.1:0-5028 GCF_003255815.1 Theropithecus gelada | reverse complement strand
AATCGTCAATTATTATTCGCTATGGCCGGGTCGTGCAGCTCCGGACAGGTCCCCCTTTTAATTGTTTTATGACGAGAAAACGACCCCTCGGGAACTGCGCCTGTCTTAGGTTGGGTCAACTCATCCCCACCTTCTAGGCCCATCATGGGATAAGGCAGCAGCAAAGGCGGCCCTCCTGTCTTAGGCTCCGATGGAGATAGTGTCCTCTTACCCGTCATTGACTGTCCAGTTCAGCACACAGGGGAGGTGGTCTTATTAAGGCAAACAAGACTCACCATTTTCAGTCATCTCAAGGCGATGATAATGGACCTGTATAGGTTTAGCCTGAAAGGCCTCGATTTGTTGTCTGACGAATGCCATGAGCTTATTAAGGATTATAGGCCTGAGAGTGAAAAAGAGTAGAAGAGTAAGTAAAGGACCAAGAAATGGCAGGAGATAGGGGAGAAGTCCATCGAGTCCCGTCCACAATGGATTAGCGGCCAGACCTTTTCTGCGCTCTTCTAGTTCTTCTTGTAAAGTCTTGATCTTATCTCTGACGATTCCAGATTTGTTGACGTAAAAACAGCACTTTTCATTTCCATGACTGGTCTGGCATTAGGTAAGCTGTCTTGCCCGAGCAAGTCACCTGGGTAATTCTGTCTGACGAAGGTTCAGATATTTGTCTCCCTCTGCAGTCACAAGGCTGGCCGTATCGTTTTCGTATTAATTCTCTTGCTTTACGAGGGTCACCAAAACCTGCATAGACTGTCACTATGCTATATAAAGTGATTACTTTCCAAAGGAATCTCATGTTAGGCTTCATTTTCTGAAAAACAAAAAGGAAGAAACTTCTCAGGGAGATTTATCTTCCCTGGACTGACAATGGTTATGATTTATTTGTCTTATCAATCTTTCAGGCAGCCATCTGGCTGCATCATTTTTTTGTGAGAAGATGCATACTGAGCCTCTTCCCCAAATTAAAACTGGATCGGGGCCATGCCATGAATTATCAAGTGGGTCTTTCCATTTTACCATTGCAAACTGTTTTTGAGATTCAGGATGCCAGAAACGATCGGCAGCAGATTTTCCATGACTATCCAAATTTAAAAAATTAAGGATAAACAGGGCATGATTGAGTATGTTTCTAGGGGTACCCTTCACGGGGTACCAGCTCCCCCCTTTTAACTTTGTGATAACAGTTTTTAATGACAGATGAGCTCTTTCTACTATACCTTGTCCTTGGGGATTGTAGGGAATGCTTGTGGTATGTTTAATTTGTAGGGTATTGCAGAATTGTAAAAAAGTTTTAGCTATATAACCAGGGCCATTATCTGTTTTGATTTGTTTGGGTATTCCTAAAATAGAAAAGCAATGTAATAAATGAGCTATGACATGTTTAGTGGCCTCTCCTGTTTGGAGAGTTGCAATAATGAATCCACTATAGGTGTCTATGCATACATGGATATATTTTAGTTGACCGAATTCTAAGTGGTGAGTAACGTCCATTTGCCAAATTTCGTTGGGGATGAGTCCTCGGGGGTTAACTCTTAAATGAGGAACAGGTGAATACGTTATGCAATTGGCGCATTGTTTAACTATTTGTCGAGCTTGTTCTCTGGTAAGTTTAAACATAAGCCTTAAGGTTTGGGCGTTTAAATGATGTAAGGCATGTGCTTTTTGTGCTTGTTGCAAATTGTCTGTAGTGACTGTGGCTATAGTTTTTGTTGCCACGTCAGCTGTTGCGTTACCTTGTGTTAAAGGTCCCGGTAATCCTGAATGTGCTCTGATATACCCAAGAAAAAAGGGAGTAGTCCTTTTCTGAATAAGTTGTTGACATTGTAAAAATAGGTTAGCTGTGTCTGAAATATGTTTAATTTGAGGCACGGTCTCTAAGAGGGGTATTGAATGAGCCAGGTAGGCGCTGTCTGTGTAAATGTTAAGTGGCTGACCAGGAAAAGCTGATAATGCTGCGATTATAGCTTGCAACTCCATCAGCTGAGCTGATGTATAAGTGGTCTGGAATTTAACGACTACATTATTGTAAGTGTAAGCGGCAAGTCCTGTGGAAGATCCATCAGTGAAAATTAGTAATGCGTCATTGAGGGGTTCTTTACTGGTGATATGGGGAAACACAAACGCATGAAGTTTGCAAAATTGAATGAGTTTGTCAGATGGGTAATGGTTGTCAATTGTGCCAGTGTAAGAAGCGCAAGCAATTGGCCAGGCTTCCGTATTTTGTAACAGCCAATGGATGTGTGATTGAGTGTAGGGCTGTATAATGGTAGAAGGTTCTATTCCAAAGTACTTTCTACTGTTTTCTCTTCCCAAGATAATTAGATCAGCTATGGCATCATAATAAGACAACAAAACCTTTTTAGGGGAGGAGGGCAGGTGTACCCACATAATGGGATTGTTCTGCCAGAATAAGCCAGTAGGGGTTATTGTTGTGTTAAAAATAATGAATATTAATGGCTGAGAATAATCAATACTGGTAACAAATTGTGTTGCAATGGCATATTCTACCTTTTGGAGTGCTATTAATGCTTCGTTAGTAATGGACCTGGGAGATTTTGGATTAGAGTCTCCTTTTAATATATCGAAAAGAGGTTTTAACTCTCCTGTAGTGAGTTTTAAGTATGGCCGAAGCCAATTTATGTCTCCCAATAATTTCTGGAAATCATTTAAAGTTTTTAAATGATCACGACGTATAACGGCCTTTTGATTAATGATTTTGGGTCCATTAATTTGGAAACCAAGATAGGTGTATGGCTCTTGTAATTGTACGTTTTCTGGGGCTATTTGCAGTCCGGCTGCTGTTAACTCCTGTTTGAGTTGAGCAAAACACTGTAAGACTTGTTCACCAATTTCTCTTGCTATTAAAATATCATCCATATAATGTATAATATACATTTGTGTCCATGTTTTTCTGACTGGCTCTATAGCAGCAGCTACATATTTTTGACACAAGGTAGGACTATTGGCCATACCCTGAGGTAAGACTTTCCATTGATAGCGCTTCATTGGTTGTCTAAAATTTGTAGATGGAAGACTAAAGGCAAATCTTTTTTGGTCAGCAGGGTGAAGGGGAATTGTAAAAAAGCAGTCTTTAAGGTCAATAATGATTTTAAAATATTTTTGAGGAATCGCAACCGGTGAAGGCAATCCTGGTTGTAAGGCACCCATAAGGATCATAGTGATATTTACTGCTCTTAAATCTTGTAAGAGTCTCCATTTACCAGACTTCTTTTTAATAACAAAAATAGGTGTATTCCAAGGAGAATTACTTTCTACAATATGTCCTGCTACTAGTTGTTCCTGCACTAACTGTTGGGCAGCACTTAGTTTATCATTGAGTAAAGGCCACTGATCAACCCAAACGGGCTCATCTGACTTCCAAGTAATGGGGTCAGCGCACCTTTGGGGTGCAGGTATGTCAGTGGCCTGAGCTAAAAATTTCCAAACCCCTTTTTATCAAATTGTCCTGAAACTAGTATAGGCTGTGGGATACCGTTTTCTCCTTTTCCAAGACCTTTACCAGGGGTGTATCCTTGAGTTAACATTTGTGCAGTAACTATATCATTTGGACTACACATTATAATTTTCATTTGAGAAAGCAGATCTCGCCCCCAAAGGTTAACAGGTAGGTAAGGTATGACAAATGGCTTAATGAGGCCTGAATTGTTTTCTTTATCTGTCCATGTTAGGTATTTAGAACTTTGTTTAGGATTATTGCTTTGCCCAATTCCTCTCAGGTGAGTTAAAGTCTCTGTGGTAGGCCAATGAGAGGGCCAATCTTCCTGTTTAATGATAGTTACATCAGCCCCTGTGTCTATTAACCCAGTAAATGCCTTCCCGTCTAACCATAAGGTCAGAGAGGGTTTTTGATTTGTAATTGGTTGCACCCAATATATATCTGATGATCCAAAACCTTTTATATTTCTATTAGAGTATTGGATATTATTATCTGTTTTAACCAAAGGTAGCAGGATTAACTGAGCTATTCTAACTCCCTGAGGGACAGTAATAATACTGTCAATAGCTCTGGCCATAATTTTAATTTCTCCTTCATAATCATTATCGATAACTCCAGGGAGGACTTGTAAGCCTCTCATGGTGACACTACTTCTTCCCAAAAGTAGCCCAAAAGTGTTAGGTGGTAAAGGTCCATATATTCTGGTATTTAAGGTTTGTGGTCCCATTTCAGGTGTTAGTACTGTGTGGGAGGTGGAACTGAGGTCCAGTCCTGCACTTCCTGGGGTTGCTCTACTAAGCTTTGAAATGGATTGCTGTTGCTGGCTGGAACAAAGCTGACTGCCCCATATGCTTGTTTCGGGGCCTGGGGCTGGCCCCTCATCCCGTTTCCCTGCCTGGGGGATAAAGGATTTCCTTGACTGTCAGTTTTAGATTTACATTCGTTTGCCCAGTGCCTTTCTCTTTTACACCTCGGGCAAAGGCCTGGGATTTTTACTTCTGGATTTTTATTTTGGTTTTCATGGCAATCTTTTGCAAAGTGTCCCCTTTTACCGCATTTAAAACATCCCCCTTTATCTTTACCTTTGTTAATGAGGAAGTCTCTTACTGTTTGGCCGCTAAAAGCGGCGGCCATTGCTAGGCCTTGTTGATATGAGGGCCCAATAAGAGAAAGCGGTCACAGGAATTTTTTCTGGCCCAAAAGTATTATAATAGTCCTGAAGACAATCCCCTACTCTACGCCATATTTTGATATCAATAGTTCCTTCCTGTGGGAACCAAGGGCAAGTATCTTTTACAAAATCAAAAAATTTAAACAAATCATTACCTTTAACCTTTACTCCTCGTATCTTTAAAGCCTCTTTTAATTGTCCTACATAAATTTGATGCTGACTTAATTCTTGTCCCATTTCGGACGCGCCACTTACCTTCGATAATTTAATTTCTTTTGTCTTTGTTAACGGTCGACCCTTCTTTCGCGTCCTCTTCCTCACAGAGTCCCTCGTTTCCAGGTCCCTGGTCAGGCGCCACGTATCCCGGCCCGCGGGATCGTCACTGCAGGCCCTGGAAGAGGGGGTG
>NW_020259438.1:0-5031 GCF_003255815.1 Theropithecus gelada | reverse complement strand
TGTTGGGAGATCCACTGCTCTCTTCAAAGCTGTCAGACAGAGTCGTTTGCGTCTGCAGTGGTTTCTGCTGCTTTTTTGTTGTTGTTGTTGTGTAGCTGTGCCGTGTCCCCAGAGGTGGAGTCTACAGAGACAGGCAGGTTTCCTTGAGCTGCTGTGAGCTCCACCCAGTTGGAGCTTCCCAGCAGCTTTGTTTACCTACTTAAGCCTCAGCAATGGCGGGTGCCCCTCCCCCAGCCTCGCTGCTGCCTTGCCCTGATATCGCAGACTGCTGTGCTAGCAATGAGGGAGGCTCCGTGGGCGTGGGACCCTCCCGGCCAGGTGTGGGATATGATCTCCTGGTGTGCCTGTTTGCTTAAAGCGCAGTATTGGGGTGGGAGTTACCCGATTTTCCAGGTGTTGTGTGTCTCAGTTCCCCTGGCTAGGAAAAGGGATTCCCTTCCCCCTTGCGCTTCCTAGGTGAGGCGATGCCTCGCCCTGCTTCAGCTCTCGCTGGTCGGGCTGCAGCAGCTGACCAGCACCGATTGTCTGGCACTCCACAGTGAGATGAACCCAGTACCTCAGTTGAAAATGCAGAAATCACCGGTCTTCTGTGTCGCTCGCGCTGGGAGTTGGAGACTGGAGCTGTTCCTATTCGGCCATCTTGCTCCGCCCCCAACATTAATCTTATGAACCACTATGGATGACAAACCAGTATGGAAAAGATTACAGCCTTTCACAAGATATCCTCAGTGGTTAATAAGTGTTATTACAGAAGTATATGCAAATACCCATGAGAACCCAATGCTGTCTTCCTCCTTGGGAATTCAGTCTTTTCAGAAAAAAATGGTCTTTTTTGTTTGTTTTTTCTTTTGAGACAGGGTCTCCCTCTGTCACCCCAATCTTGGCTCACTGCAACCTCTGCCTCCCAGGTTCAAGCGATTCTCCCACCTTCGCCTGCCGAGTAGCTGGGATTACAGGACTATGGTATCACACATGGCTAATTTTTGTATTTTTAGTACAGGCGGGGTTTCACAATGTTGGCTAGGCTGATCTCGAACTCCTGACCTCAAGTGATCCACCCGCCTCAGCCTCCCAAATTGTGGATTACAGGCGTGTGCAACTGCACTTGGCTAAAAAGGTCGTTTTTGATATGGGCCACAAAGGCTACCACAAAAGGTATAATTGCAGAGGAAATGTGTGTTCCATCAGTAGATAACCATGTCTGTTTTGCACAGGTGAAGTGTTACTTGGACAGACAAAATCACATGCAAAAGGGACAGAAAGTACATGTGACCTCTTGTCCTCTTGGTATCATGAGGAGGCTTTGTTTGGGCTGCAGCACAGGTGAATGTCATGGATTGCATCCATGTGAATGCACAGGGACCTCCATTTCCCTACTGTGCTCCCATTTTATGAGGCAAGTAGGGGAGTTGCATTTAACGTGGTAGGTAGTAAATAATTTGACCTCAACCAACAAGCACTCCAAAGAGCTCAGGTGACAGTGTTTACTATGGTACTCTGAAAACTGCCAGCTGCTCAGAATCTGTAGACTTTGTCCCACCCACCCATCGTCCTGTGGAAATCTAAGTTTGTTCATATTCCAGTGCTTGGAGGATGGGAAGCTCTTGTCATGTGGGAAATTGAGCCCACCCACAGGTAGACAGTCTGTGTTGGTCTCAGCTCCAACTTCTTTAGTAGCCCACAGAGTTGTAGCATCATGTATCAGGCAAGTCTTCTTGCCTCTAAAGAGTTTCTCATACTTTCTGCTGCTTCCTGTGAGTGCCACAAGGGCTACTTCACAACTTACTCCCATCCCAATCCAATTATGATCCTTTGAACTCATCCAGCTGGACCAAGGTCACCTGCCATGAGAATAACAGGAGGAAGCTCAAATTTGGGAGGAAGTTAAAGCCTGCCCTTTGAAGTTGGAGTGTGTCCACTCAGGAATCATTAAAATCTAGGTCCTTGTGAAGCACATCCATCCAGCTATCTGATGGCATGACTTTCACCATTTGCTAATTAGATGCTCACAGAAAATCTAAACCCAGGTGTCACTATCTCTCATTCGTTGAACATTTCTGAGTGCACTATACTAAAAACCGGAGTTAATAAGGTAAAAATGCAAGTAAAATTTAGTAATGACAATGTCCTTGCCAAGATAAAACCAAAAAGATAACAGATAAACTAAATAATAGTTTATGACTGCCCTCGCTCCTTAAATAAACTTTGTGAACTACAATGACTACTCAAGCCACTTTTTGGAGAGAGAGAGAGATTGAGGAATCTCTTTTTTCCTACTCAAGGTAATTCCTTAAAAGGAGTGCAGAGATGGCCGAATAGGAACAGCTGCAGCCTCCAGCCCCCAGCGTGAACGACACAGAACACGGGTGATTTCAGCATTTTCAACTGAGGTACCGTGTTCATCTCACCGGGGCATGTGGGACAGTTGGCGCTGGTCCGTGGGTGCAGCCTGACCAGCGAGAGCTGAAGCAGGGCGAGGCATCGCCTCACCTGGCAAGTGCAAGGGGGAAGGGAATCCGTTTTCCTAGCCAAAGGACATTGAGACACACAACACCTGGAAAATTGGGTACCTCCCACCCTAATACTGAGCTTTACCAAGTGTCTTAGCAAACGGCACACCAGGAGATTATATCTCACACTTGGCCCAGAGGATCCCATGCCCACGGAGCCTCCTCATTGTTAGTACAGCAGTCTGAGATCTAACTGTAAGGCAGCAGTGAGGCTGGGGGAGGGGCGCCCACCATTGCTGAGGCTTAAGTAGGTAAACAAAGCTGCCAGGAAGCTCAAATTGAGTGGAGCCTACCACAGCTCAAGGAAGCCGGCCTGCCTCTGTAGACTCCTCCTCTGGGGACAGGACATAGCGAAACAAAAAGCAGCAGACACTTGGCAGAGGTAAATGCCCCTGTCTGACAGCTTTGAAGAGAGCAGTGGGTCTCCCAGCACGGAGATTGAGAACTGTGAACGGACAGACTGCCTGCTCAAGTGGGTCCTTGACCCCTGAGTAGCCTAACTGGGAGACATCCCCCACTAGGTGCAGACTGACACCTCACACCTCACATGGTGGGGTAGACCCCTGAGACGAAGGGTCCAGAGCAAGAATCAGACAGCAATACTCACTATTCAGCAATATTCTATCTTCTGCAGCCTCCACTGCTGATACCCAGGCAAACAGGGTCTGGAGTGCACTTCAAGCAAACTCCAACAGACCTACAGCTGAGGGTCCTGACTGTTAGAAGGAAAACTAACAAACAGAAAGGACACCCACACCAAAATCCCATCAGTACATCACCGTCATCAAAGACCAAAGGCAGATAAAACCACAAAGATGGGGAAAAAGCAGTGCAGAAAAGCTGTAAAGTCAAAAAATCAGAGCACATCCCCCCTCCAAAGGAACACAGCTCATTGCCAGCAATAGAAAAAAGCTGGACGGAGAATAACTTTAACAAGTGGAGAGAAGAAGTCTTCAGTCGATCAAACTTCTCAGAGCTAAAGGAGGAACTACGTACCCAGTGCTAAGAACTAAAAACCTTGAAAAAAGAATGGATGAATGGATAACTGGAATAATCAATGCAGAGAAGACCTACAAGAACTGATAGAGATGAAAAGCATGATACGAGAACTACGTGACAAATGCACAAGCCTCAGTAACCAACTCGATCAACTGGAAGAAAGAGTATCAGCAATTGAAGATCAAATGAATGAAATGAAGCAAGAAGAGAAGTGTAGAGAAAAAAGAGTAAAAAGAAATGAACAAAGCCTCCAAGAAATATGGGATTATGTGAAAAGACCAAATCTATGTCTGATTGGTGTGCCTGAAAGTGAGGGGGAAAATGGAACCAAGTTGGAAAACACTCTGCAGGATATCATGCAGGAAAACTTCCCCAACCTAGTATGGTAGGCCAACATTCAAATTCAGGAGAAACAGAGAATGCCACAAAGATACTCCTCGAGAAGAGCAACTCTAAGACACATAATTGTCAGATTCACCAAAGTTGAAATGGAGGACAAAATGTTAAGGACAGGCAGAGAGAAAGGTCGGGTTACCCACAAAGGGAAGCCCATCAGACTAACAGCAGATCTCTCGGCAGAAACTCTACAAGCCAGAAGAGAGTGGGGGCCAATATTCAACATCCTTTTTTTTTGTTTGTTTGTTTGTTTGTTTTTAAAATTTATTATTATTATTATTATACTTTTTTTTTTTTTTGAGACGGAGTCTCGCTCTGTCGCCCAGGCTGGAGTGCAGTGGCCGGATCTCAGCTCACTGCAAGCTCTGCCTCCCGGGTTCACGCCATTCTCCGGCCTCAGCCTCCCGAGTAGCTGGGACTACAGGCGCCCGCCACCTCGCCTGGCTACTTTTTTGTATTTCTTAATAGAGACGGGGTTTCACCGTGTTAGCCAGGATGGTCTCGATCTCCTGACCTCGTGATCCGCCTGTCTCGGCCTCCCAAAGTGCTGGGATTACAGGCTTGAGCCACCGCGCCCGGCCTATTATTATACTTTAAGTTCTAGGGTACATGTGCATAACGTGCAGGTTTGTTACATATGTATACTTGTGCCATGTTGCTGTGCTGCACCCATCAACTCGTCAGCACCCAACTACTCGTCATTTACATCAGGTATAACTCCCAATGCAATCCCTCCCCCCTCCCCCCTCCCCATAAGAGGCCCCGGTGTGTGATGTTCCCCTTCCTGAGTCCAGGTGATCTCATTGTTCAGTTCCCACCTATGAGTGAGAACATGCGGTGTTTGGTTTTCTGTTCTTCTGATAGTTTGCTAAGAATGATGGTTTCCAGCTGCATCCATGTCCCTACAAAGGACACAAACTCATCCTTTTTTATGGCTGCAGAGTATTCCATGGTGTATATGTGCCACATTTTCTTAATCCAGTCTGTCACTGATGGACATTTGGGTTGATTCCAAGTCTTTGCTATTGTGAATAGTGCTGCAATGAACATACGTGTGTATGTGTCTTTATAGCAGCATGATTTATAATCCTTTGGGTATATCCCCAGTAATGGGATGGCTGGGTCA
>NW_020259437.1:0-5031 GCF_003255815.1 Theropithecus gelada | reverse complement strand
AACTTGTCATTTACATTAGGTGTATCTCCTAATGCTATCCCTCCCCCCTCCCCCCACCCCACGAAAGGCCCCAGTGTGTAATGTTCCCCATCCTTTGTCCAAGTACTCTCATCGTTCAATTCCCACCTATGAGTGAGAACATCCGGTGTTTGGTTTTCTGTCCTTGCGATAGTTTGCTCAGAATGATGGTTTCCGGCTTCATCCATGTCACACTTTTCAATGAATGCCTGTTGGTGACTTTTGAGGTACTAAATTCACAAGATACTCTGTCTCTTCCCCACGCTCATTCCTACAGATGCTGATTCCCCATGGATCTTGTAGCTGTGCCTGGTTCACACCAGTTTCCTATGCTTGGACATAACTGCCACCACCTCTTTTCTTATTTAACTTTTTTTTTTCTTTTATTGAGGTGGAGTCTTGCTCTGTTGCCCAGGCTGGAGTGCAGTGGCGCGGTCGCAGTTCACTGCCCAACCTCGTCCGCCTGGATTCAAGTGATTCTCGAGTCTCAGTCTCCCCAGTAGCTGGGATTACAGGCATCTGACACCGCCTGGCTCGTTTTTTCTTAAGGCTACACTGAAATAATTTTCTTTCAGAAAATGCTCTACATTTTTAAAAGTTAAATGTACTTTCTATCAACTGCCGTTATTGTCCTGGATTTCTTCCACCATGACTATCTACAAAAATATGTTAATATAGAAGTGTTATTTTAAAATTTCTTTAGCAATATTTGGTGGCAAAGTTGGGTCCAAATGCCAGCAAACTTATAGACTTTTGTGACATGTATATTGTAGGGCAATTTTTAAAATATTTTATGAATATTTATTTGTTTTAAAGTAATTTTTGTTGCTATATATTAGTTATGATTTAAATACTTTTTATTGAAATTAAGGAAAGAAAAAATATGGATGTATAGAATAAAAGGACAACTAACCTACACTTATTTTAAAACTATTGTGAATAATGCATTTTATAAACACAAACTGTAGTGTATATTTATAACCTACACTTACATCCGGTTTATAAATGTATGAGCATGGAAACAGATATGCAAAAAGATAATTGTTTTAAGAAATGCCATCTTATTATAATAGCTGCCTTAGTCCATTTTGTTTTGCTATAGCAGAACACCAAAGACTGAATAATTTAAAGAGAGAATTCGCTTCTCACAGTTCTTGAGATTGGGAAATTTAATCTCAACATACCGACATCGGATGAAAGCCTTCTGGCTACTTTATCCAATGGTGGGAGGTGGAACGGCAAGGGAGGACTGAACTCACTTTTAAGATAAACCCACTCTTGAGATGAACTAATCTACTTCCTTTCACTAATGACATTAATTTGTTCGTGAAGGAAGAGTCTTCATGACCTAATTAGGCCCCACCCCTTAATGCAATTGCACTGCAGATTATGTTTTCACACTTTAGGGGATCCATTTAAACTACAGTAATAGCACATTCTGAGTTTTTGTATGTATCTGTCAAATTTTAGTGCTAGCACTTTTTTTTTTAAATCAAATAATACAGCCTCTTACTGATGACATTTACTGGTCAATCTTCCTCATTAGACTGAGTGTTTGAAGTCAAAAATTACAGTTTTCATTTCTACATTCTACTCAAGGAGGATAAGGCTTAGTAAACAGTACGTGCCTAACTAATTTGAAATGTTTGCAAAACATCACAAAAAGAACCCGTTTAATTTGTATATCTTAATATCTATCCTGAGTTATACTCCTTAAAACCACCTGCCAGTAAAAATCACTTATGATATCTGTTATTTGAAATGAAAAGAATCAAATCTTTTAAGCTAATTTACAAATTTAATGTTGAGCAGCGAAGTAAATGGTACAATTGTCAACAGTGTTTTCCAAATGCGTTCAACATTCTTAGCCACGAGAAGTTAATATACGAAAGATACATTATCATAGCCCTGAAAGAAGAAAAGTGTACATGTACCCTCACGGCACTCTTGAAACAACCTGCAAGACTTGAGAGTCAGTAAAAATACGTAAAACAACTTTTTTGCATCATCAAAGAATTTTTGATTCTGTACCTTCTTGTTTATTTAAGAAAAATTCTAATTATGCTTTAATTAATATTCATTTCAAAAACAAGAATATATTAGAAGTCCACACTTTCAACAAGCTTTTTCCTAAAGCTAATTTTACATTAAAAAGTTTTTCTTCTAATTTCAAAAACATTTATAAAACATCAATTGTAGAAATCTATTTTCTATTTTACTTGTGTATTTTATCAGCTTATTTTATGTTTAACCACATGAAAATCATGGAGAAAATGTGTCTATGGTTAGGTAGAGTAGTCCCCATTATCCACAGTTTTTCATTCTGAGGTTTGAGTTACCAGGGATCAAAACTTGGCCAAAAAATATTAAATTAAAAAAAATCCACAAATAAACAGCTTCTAAGTTTTAAGTTCCCTGCTATTCCGAATAGCATGAAGAAATCTTTTTCATTCCTGCTTTGTCCCACCTAGGACATGATTTACACCACCACAATCATCCGTAACCTCTCAGTTATCACTTTTTTCAACTGCCATGGTATGGTAGTGCTTGTGTTGAATTAATTCATTTCTTATTGTATAGTGTCCCCAAGCACATGAGTAGTGATGCTGGTGATTCAAATATGCTAAAGAGAAGTCATAATAAAGTGCTTCTTTTAAGTGAGAAGGTAAAAGTTTTCTACTGAAAAAGAAATGAAAAAAAAATATATGCTGAGGTCGTGGGTTGAATCTTTTACTCATTAAATTGTGAAGAAGGAAAAACAAATCTATACTAGTTTTGCTATTGCATTTCAAATTGCAGAAGTTACAGCCGCAGTGTGTAATAAGTGCTTATTTAAGATTTTTAAAAAATGGTCATTAAATGTGTGTGTAGAAGGCATGAACAAGAAACGTGTTCCAACTGATGGCAACATGTTTCCTCAGAAAGCCTTGAACCTATATGAAGATTTTAGCAAAAGAGCCCCCAAAACAAGTAATGCTAAATCATTTACTGCAAGTAAGGACAGTAACACAGATTCAGGAAAACAGAAGGTCAATAATAGCCTAAAGCTCATGTCAGTGCCTACATCATTCACCTCATTTCAATTCATCATGTAGATAATGTATCATATCACATCATCGTCAGCTGTATATTCCATAATCATTTACATTCAACATGTTCTGTTTTATCTCATCATTTATTCCATATCTCAAAACCTGAGGAACATGGTCATCTTCCTGGGATTTAAGTCACAGTATAAAGGATTGCCTTAGATAATTATTTATTCTTGTCTACAAGAAAATATTTCCAAAATCAGTTTTTTCTTGATTTACAAATATTTCGTGAAATTATTTTTGACGATTGCTTTATTTTTATTTTCTACGTTCTCATCTGGATTTCTACAATAGGTGCCTAAATGTCTTTCTGCCTTCAGAACGGCGTCTTTCCAACAACCACTCTAACATTCTTCAGTCCCATGGGGGAGATCACAAGGTCACATTCCTTTGATCCAATTTTACCCAATTTCTGGCAATTCCTCTAATGCACTTCATGTTCTATCCTCTCTCATCAGTTGCACCTGTGAGTCTCTGCCTGAAATGCTCTCCCCATCTGGGGTCAATAGAATGTCTTTTAAGTATAACCCATGCACTGTCTGGGGTCCATATTGGATCCAGCAGCATTTCCTCTGGGCTTCCCTAGTCCCTGTGTGTTAACCATTTATTTTCTTGGCTAGTTATAAAAAAATTTACTTGAACTATTCCTATGATACTTGAATTGGACCCTCATTTCAGTTTATGAGTGGCAAAGAAGGGTCTGAGTATTCCAGCAAAGAAGTATGTAAGGAACAAATTATGAGAAAACATTTAGGAATAGGGAAAAAGGGCTAGGTGCACTGGCTCACACCTGTAATCCCAGCAATTTGGGAGGTCTGGGGTGGGGAAATCATCTGAGGTCAGGAGTTCAAGACTAGCCTGGCCAATGTGGTGAAACCCCACTCTACTAAAAATACAAAAATTTGTGTGCCTAGTTGGCATACAAGTCCTTTCAAACATGACTCAGTAAATTATAGAAATTAAGTTTCTCTGTGACCTACACCTCACAACCTCTTAATCCATTCTTGCTCAATATTCTTAACTCTGCATCTAAGCTTGTCGTCATATTACTCTATTTGGATGTAGTTACACAACGATAAGTTCATTAATTAATGAATTAATAACATGGAATTAGCATTCATTGAGCCCCCTCTTTGTATCAAACACTGTTCTAATATTTGCTGACATCTACAATATTTTTCACAGATGTTAAAATACTTCAGGATATACAGTGTGAAACCATTTGTTGTATTTGTTATGTAGGTTAAAATATAGCATACACACTGCTAGAATTTTGATTACAGTCTGAAGCACAGAAATGGTAAGATCACATAGAAGTCGGGAAACTCCAGCCTGACAGGCAACTATTACCAGTGCATCTCATAATTCATACAACATCCAGCACCATAAGTAGTATGGGTGAATGTCAGTAACCGACTTAAATTACAGGTCTCTTATCTGGCATGAGGAATGTTAAAATGGGTTCTGAGTGGTAAAATTAAATATGTTTCTAAGCTAAAGTATTTTAGAGATACCTTTTATTTTTGGAAGAATTAAGAATCCTGTGGGCCCTGTAATTTTCACCCTTACAGATAATGCTCTAGCTAAATTTTTAATTGTTCTTGTGCAAATCATGAACCAGGAAGGACTCTGGATGCCTGATGTTGACTATAAAGTAAGTAGAATTCTGCCTCAGTAATCTTGGCAAGGTTATGTTTGAAAAACTTAAAAGTTCATGGAATGGAACATTCTGAAACCTACAAAACAGTTTGGATGAGTTGTTTTCTTATAAACATGAGTAAATGTTTAGTTAATAAAATGTGGTTTATGTAGCCAGATTTAGTTTAGGACTTGTGTTTGTTATAAGGTAGCATTGAGTTTAAACAAGGGATGCGGAGAATAACTAAAACTCATTCACCTTAAATTTCTTCGACAGCTACCA
>NW_020259436.1:0-5033 GCF_003255815.1 Theropithecus gelada | reverse complement strand
AACCAGCTTTCTGGCCTCAACTTGGATTCTTTCCCGCTCCTCCGTTGCGAACAGGATTCAGAGGAGCTGTTGACAGTCATCCCAGGTCGGCTGGTGAGTAAACATGACACTGTCTAACAATGAGGTTAGATCTTTGGGATTATCGGAGAACCGAGCATTTTGGGACTTCCAATTGTATAAATCACTAGTGGAAAAAGGCCAATACATGAGACGGGAGAGCCCGGTATCATCGAGTGATCCTATTTCTCTGAGAGGCAGGGCTACGGTGGAGTCAGGGAGTCGGGAAGCTTGGTCCCGCTGTACGCGGCCTCGCGTTCGGCCGGCCGGCCCCCCCGGGTTACTTTCGCTCTCGGCTGCTTCTGCTTCTCGGTTTCCCTCTACGGAAGCACCACCCTGGGGGACTGGGTCCTGCGGGATAAGGTGCAGATATGGTGGGGGAAGTGTGGGTTCTAACGTTAGGGGGTCCTGGCTGTCCGGCAGCACAGGGGCCGAGGGAGCAGAGGGAGTCCTTTGTCTTGTAGGTCGCGTTACTAGGACCTTGCAGGGCTCAGGGATGAATGGAGTTACCCAGGGCGGTGGGTTTTCCACAAGATCCTGCCACACTAGAATATAAGGAATTTGATCAGGATGTCCTGACTGCCCTGGCAGGAAAATCTTAGTTTTTACCTTAGTAATAATAGAGAGACAGAAAGTTCCTTCGGAGGGCCATCCTACGCCGAAAGAGGGCCACTCTGAATGGCAGAAAGTAACTAGCTTTCCCTTCTTTAGTTCTACGCTTAAGTTACGCCCCCGAGCCTTCACATCCTTAAAATTGGTAACAAGGAGTGAAAGCGGCGTGCTCTGGTTGTTGCCCATCCTTGGACTGCTCCTACAAAGAGAAGGAGGGACGAAAATGAGTGTGAAGCAGAGGGGAGTATCCGACAGGTCCGGTCCTGGAAGGGGAAGAAAAGGTTTTATGTTTCGTTTTGGACTTACACTTAACACTTAACAATAACGGACAGACAGTGAGAAACGATGAGCCTTCGCGAGCGCGTGTCGGACTTCCGACCTGAGTCAGACGGGGCAACCAAGAATGGAGGCCCCCAGATGGGCACTGGGGGACGTCTCCCACCAGTCCCGAGTGGCTGTCTTTTAGCGCGTCCGCCAAGACCGTGCCACTTACAAAACAGACCAATACAGATTACAGATTACGGATTTCGCGAAATTTCAGGGAGACAGACAGAGACAGTGACAAAGCCGGCTTACCTACAGATTAAGATCCATTGACTTGGGGGTCTGGTGGGCTTGGGGGAAATCCCGGACGAGCCCCCATTTGTTATGCCCAGACCGTTTATTCCCCGAAGAAGACCACCAGAGTCCAGAGTCAAAGCTAAGCAGCAAGGATCTTTATTACAGGTTCGAACCTGGAACTCTCCCTCGCTCGCGAGACGAGACGGGCAGGAGAGCTCCCCCACTGAGCTCCGAGCAGTGTTATATAGTCTAAGAAAAGTGGGCATAGAGTTATTATACAAATCAGATATATGATTGGCTAGTGTTTGAACAAGGCGATTTGGCTAACTATGATTGGTTCCCGCCATTTCTGATATTTCGGTTCAACCTTTGAGGCGGGAGAGCAGGTTTATGGCAGCAAGAGTTTATCTTACTTAAACACATCTTGTGACCTTGTCTCAGAACTTACAAAATCTCTGGTACGTGCAGAAAAACAGGTACTCCCAGAACTTACGAAATCTCTGGTATGTGCAAAGATTAGAGAGCAGAACAAAAGGGTGTAGCCGGGGGGGGCGGGTACACATCTATCTTTGTGTCCTTTCATTCCCCCCCCTCTCATAAGTAACTGGATGTCCAATCTTGGATTTCCAGAGTCTTATAATGTAGCCTCACTTTCTGGGTGCAGGAGAGGCTGGTGATGGCTACGGAGGACCATTAGTTGGATGGTATCAAACCTTTCTCTGACAAATTGTAAAATTTTATTTACCACACAGGGGCCTATAGTGAATAGAAGTAGTAAAGACATTAGGGGGCCTAAAAGGGGTGCCAGAAGGGAAAACATTGAAGAGCTCCACCAATAATTCTTACAATTATATTCAGTCTGATCATATTCAAAACAGACCATGGGTATCCCCGGTTGGGCAATTTGGAAATTAGTGAAATTGAGGTAAATTGGAGTATTGCACCCGGAGGGGGGGCAGTCTGCACTAGCTAACAGTTTACCCTCCTGGGGGGTTTCCCCGGGGTGAGTTTTGTTCTCATAGAGCCAGAACCTCCAGACATAGGGATTAGATGGCGCAGTAGTGAGGAGAGTCAGATGCATAAGGCATAAAAGCATAGGTAAGCTGGACATGGTTACGGCTATGGGGATGACGGCACAGGGTTAGCTTTAAGGGATTCTTCTTAGCTTTGTCTACAGTCCATGTAACCGGTGCTCCAGACGGCCCGAGAAGGTCGGATGTTGGGTCCACTGGTTTGACGTGTGTGTAGTGGATCCACGAAGCGATGCCTTCTACCTTGAGAGCGGTGGGAGTAGTCAGGAGTACTTGCAGTGGTCCTTTCCACCTGGGTTGAAGAGTTTCTTGCCGGTGGCGCTTGACTAGGACCCAGTCTCCCGGCTGGAACGGATGAGGCGTCGGCGGAGGTCCTACCTTGTACAGTTCTCATAGTCTGGGCCAAATTTCCTGGTGAATTTTCTGTAAGGCTTGTAAGGAGAACAAGAGCTCAGAGACATTTTCAGTTTCAGGTTTGAATAAGTCATCTTTTAGACTGGGGACCAGGGGTGGGAGTCTGCCATACATGATTTCATATGGTGTGAGGCCCAGTCTGTAAGGGGTATTTCGGGCCTGGAACAGAGCGTAGGGGAGAAGTACTACCCAATTAGCGCCAGTCTCCATGGTCAATTTAGTTAAGGTCTCCTTCAGAGTCCGATTCATCCTTTCTACCTGTCCTGAGCTTTGGGGCCTATA
Organism: Theropithecus gelada; assembly: GCF_003255815.1. Taxonomy (NCBI): domain Eukaryota; kingdom Metazoa; phylum Chordata; class Mammalia; order Primates; family Cercopithecidae; genus Theropithecus; species Theropithecus gelada. Next base: position 2,076 of record NW_020259436.1, on the reverse strand, counting down.
AGCACAATGTAATTTCCAATTTGCCTCAAGAATGGAAGCCAAATCCTGACTTACCGTAGCAACGAAAGCTGGTCCATTGTCTGATCCTATTTGGACGGGAAAAAGCCATACCTGGGGAGGATTTCTTCCAAAATTTTCTTTGCTACAACCTGAGCAGTTTCTCTCTTAGTTGGGAACGCTTCTGTCCACCCTGAAAAAGTGTCTACAAAGACAAGTAAGTACTAATACCCATATTTTCCAGGCTTTATCTCAGTAAAGTCTATTTCCCAATAGATACCAGGCCTAGTTCCTCTATACCTAATTCCTGCGGCGGTCTGGGTTTGGGGGCAAGCGTTGTTCAGTTGGCAGGCTTTGCAATTTGTTGTGACATCGCTGGCCAGTTCAGCTATGCGCCTGATTCTGAACTTAGCGTGCCTGATTAAGTCTATCATTCGCCGGGCACCCAGGTGAGTTGTCCGGTGGATGTGTTCCAACACCTGCCGTCCTAATTTCTCTGGCAGGATGGTTTGGTCATTTATATCAGTCCACCACCCATTTTTAACCTGTTTTAGGGGAAGTGTGTCCATCCATTCGCGATCCTGTTTGGTATAGTCGGGAAAACATGGCAAATTTCGCGGGCCAGGATCGGGGAGCTGGAGCGCGAGGAGCTGACTGGGAGCTTTTGCTATGCTCCTTGCGGTTTGGTCGGCTAAGAAGTTGCCTCGAGCAATTGGCGTAGTTGGTTTCTGATGCCCAGGGCAATGTACGATAGCCAATTTCTTTGGTTTCCACAAAGCAGTTAATAGAGCTAGGATCTCTTGCTTGTTTTTTTATTTCTTTGCCTTCGGCTGTTAATAGTCCCCTCTCAGGCCGGGCGCGGTGGCTCAAGCTTGTAATCCCAGCACTTTGGGAGGCCGAGATGGGCGGATCACGAGGTCGGGAGATTGAGACCATCCTGGCTAACACGGTGAAACCCCGTCTCTATTAAGAAATACAAAAAACTAGCCGGGCGAGGTGGCGGGCGCCTGTAGTCCCAGCTACTCCGGAAGCTGAGGCAGGAGAATGGCGTGAACCCGGGAGGCGGAGCTTGCAGTGAGCTGAGATCCGGCCACAGCACTCCAGCCTGGGCGACAGAGCGAGACTCCGTCTCAAAAAAATAAAAAAAATAAAAAAAAATAAACCCACAGAATAGCTCAAAATGCCTGACGCAAACTTTAGGCATTCTTNCAAAAAAAAAAAAAAAAAAAAAAAAAAAAAAAAAAAAAATAGTCCCCTCTCTCTGTAGATGGCCCCATGTATGTGCACAGTAGCGAAAGCATAGCGGCTATCCGTGTATACTGTTAGCTTTTTCTCTGCCCCTAGGGTGAGGGCCTGTGTGAGTGCTATCAGTTCGGCTCTTTGGGCCGATGTCCCTGGAGGCAAGGGTTCCACCCAGATTACCTCAGTCTCTGACGTTACAGCCACTCCTGCATACCGCTGGCCTTGGTGGACGTAGCTGCTGCCATCAGTGAACCAGATGAGTTCTGTGTCGGGGATCGGACGATCTTGCAGGTCCTCCCGCACCCCATGCACCTGAGCCAGTATCTCAGTGCACTCATGGAATGGGGCATCCAAGTCTGGATTTGGCAGCAGTGAAGCAGGGTTTAAAGAGGTTGGGGGCAGAAAAGTTATTCTGAGGGGGTTTAACAGCAGTCCTTGGTAGTGGGTGAGCCGGGCGTTACTCATCCATCGGTCCGGCGGCTGCCGGAGGATGCCTTCAATGGCATGCGGGGTTATAACATGCAACTCTTGCCCCATGATAAGTTTATCAGCGTTTCGGACCATTAGAGCGGTCGCCGCGATTATCCGCAGGCAGGGTGGCCAGCCAACAGCCACTGAATCTAATTTTTTTGACAAATAGGCAACTGGCCTCTGTCAGGGGCCTAGGTACTGTGTTAACACGGCTTTTGCAACACCCTTACTTTCATCCACGTATAAGTGGAAGGGCTTGGAGACATCAGGGAGCCCCAGCGCGGGGGCTGATAACAAGGCAGTTTTGATTTGTTGAAAAGCCAGCTCAGCCTCTTCCGTCCAATTGAAGGGCTGCCGTTCCTTTGT
>NW_020259435.1:0-5035 GCF_003255815.1 Theropithecus gelada | reverse complement strand
TATCTCTTCTCAGATTCCATGGAAATAAGGCTAGCAAAGAGATCCACAAAATACAGATGTAACTCTGTGAGATGAATAACAGAATACTCAGCAGTTTCTCATAAAGCTTCTTTCCAGATTTCATCTGAGGATATTACCTTTTCCAACATAGCCGTCTATGGGCTTCCAAATATCACTTTGCCAATTTCCAAAGAACTGTCTTAGCGAAAGGCTTCTTGAGGGGAAAGCTGAAACTCTGTGAGATGATTTCACAGAACACAAAGAAGTTTCTCAGAAAGATTCTTTCTCTTTCTTATCGGAGGATATTTCCTTTGACCCTATAGTCTTCAAAGGGATCCGAAATATCTGTTCTCAGATTCCACAGAAAGAAGGCTAACAAAGAGATCCACGAAATACAGATGTAACTCTGTGAGTTGAAGTCACACATCACAGAGCAGGTTCTCAGAAAGCTTTTTTCCAGATTTCATCTGAGGATATTTCCTTTTTCAACATTGCCCTCTACGGGCTTCCAAATATCACTTTGCAAATTCCGTAAGAACTGTTTTACCGAAAGGCTTCTTCAGGGGAAAGCTGTAACTCTGTGAGATGGTTTCACAGAACACAAAGACGTTTCTCAGAAAGCTTCTTTCTCTTTGTTATCGGAGGATATTTCCTTTGGTCCTATAGTCTTCGAAGGGATCCGAAATATCTGTTCTCAGATTCCACAGAAATAAGGCTAGCAAAGAGATCCACGAAATACAGATGTAACTCTGTGAGATGAATTAACAGAACTCTAAGCAGTTTCTCAGAAAGCTTCTTTCCAGATGTCATCTCAGGATATTTCCTTTATCACCATAGCCCTCTAAGGGCTTCCAAGAATCAATTTGCCAATTCCACAAGAACTTTCTTAGCGAAAGGCTTCTTGAGGGGTAAGCTGTAACTCTGTGAGATAATTTCACAGAACACAAAGAAGTTTCGCAGAAAGCTTCTTTCTCTTTGTTATCGGAGGATATTTCCTTTGGCCCTATAATCTTCAAAGGGATCCGAAATATCTGTTCTCAGATTCCACACAAATAATGCCAGCAAAGATATCCACGAAATACACATGTAACTCTATGAGATTAATTAGCAGAACACTAAGCAGTTTCTCAGAAAGCATCCGTCCAGATTTCATCTGCGGATATTTCCTTTTTCACCGTTGCCCTCTAAGGGCTTCCAAGTATCAATTTGCCAATTCCACAAGAACTGTCTTAGCGAAAGGCTTCTTGAGGGGAAAGCTGTAACTCTGTGAGATGATTTCTCAGAACACAAAGAAGTTCCTCAGAAAGCTTCTTTCTCTTGGTTATCGGAGGATATTTCCTTTGGCCCTATAGTCTTCAAAGGGATCCGAAATATCTGTTCTCAGATTCCACACAAATAAGGCTAGCAAAGAGAACCACGAAATACACATGTAACTCTGTGAGATGAACTAACAGAACACTCAGCAGTTTCTCAGAAAGCTTCTTTCTAGATTTCATCTGAGGATATTTCCTTTTCCACCGTAGCCCTCTATGGGCTTCCAAATATCACTTTGCCAATTTCAAAAGAACTGTCTTAGCGAAAGGCTTCTTGAGGGGAAATCTGTAACTCTGTGAGATGATTTCACAGAACACAAAGAAGTTTCTCAGAAAGCTTCTTTCTGTTTGCTATCAGAGGATACTTCCTTTGGCCCTATAGTCTTCAAAGGGATCCAAAATATCTGTTCTCATATTCCACAGAAAGAAGGCTACCAAAGAGATCCACGAAATACAGATGTAACTCTGTGAGTGGAAGTCAAACATCACAGAGCAGTTTCTCAGAAAGCTTCTCTCCAGATTTCATCTGAGGATATTTCCTTTTTCACCATAGCCCTCTACGGGCTTCCAAATATCACTTTGCCAATCCCCAAGAACTGTTTTACCGAAAGTCTTCTTGAGGGGAAAGCTGTAACTCTGTGAGATGATTTCACAGAACACAAAGAAGTTTCTCAGAAAGCTTCTTTCTCTTTGTTATCTTAGGATATTTCCTTTGACCCTATAGTCTTCAAAGGGATCCGAAATATCTGTTCTCAGATTCCACACAAATAAGGCTAGCAAAGAGATCCACGAAATACACATGTAACTCTATGAGACGAATTAGCAGAACACTAACCAGTTTCTCAGAAAGCTTCTTTCCAGATTTCATCTGATTATGTTTCCTTTTTCACCATAGCCCTCTAAGGGCTTCCAAGTATCAATTTGCCAATTCCACAAGAACTGTCTTAGCGAAAGGCTTCTTGAGGAGAAACCTGTAACTCTGTGAGATGATTTCACAGAACACAAAGAAGTTTCTGAGAAAGCTTCCTTCTCCTTGTTATCGGAGGATATTTCCTTTGGCCCTATAGTCTTCAAAGGGATCCGAAATATCTGTTCTCATATTCCACAGAAATAAGGCTAGCAAAGAGATCCAGGAAATACAGATGTAACACTGTGAGATGAATTAACAGAACTCTACGCAGTTTCTCAGAAAGCTTCTTTCCAGATTTCATCTGAGGATATTTCCTTTTTCAGCATAGCCCTCTATGGGCTTCCAAATATCACTTTGCCAATTCCACAGGAACTGTCTTAGCGAAAGGCTTCTTGAGGGGAAAGCTGTTACTCTGTGAGATGATTTCACAGAACACGAGGAAGTTTCTCAGAAAACTTCTTTCTCTTTGTTATTGGAGGATATTTCCTTTGGCCCTGTAGTCTTCAAAGGGATCCGAAATATCTGTTCTCAGATTCCACAGAAATAAGGCTAGCAAAGAGATCCAAGAAATACAGATGTAACTCTGTGAGTGGAAGTCACACATCACAGAGCAGTTTCTCACAAAGCTTCTTTCCAGATTTCATCTGAGGATATTTACTTTTTCACCACAGCCCTCTATGGGCTTCCGAATATCACTTTGTCTATTCCACAAGCACTGTCTTAGCGAAAGGCTTCTTGAGGGGAAAGTTGTAATTCTGTGAGATGATTTCACAGAACACAAAGAAGTTCCTCAGAAAGCTTCTTTCTCTTTGTTATCGGAGGATATTTCCTTTGGCCCTATAGTCTTCAACGGGATCCGAAATATCTGTTCTCAGATTCTACAGAAATAAGGCTAGCAAAGAGATCCACGAAATACAGATGTAACCCTGTGAGATGAATTAACAGAACACTCAGCAGTTTATCAGAAAGCTTCTTTCAAGATTTCATCTGAGGATATATCCTTTTCCACCATACCCCTCTATGGGCTTCCAAATATCACTTTGCCAATTCCACAAGAACTGTCTTAGCGAAAGGCTTCTTGAGAGGAAAGGTGTAACTCTGTGAGGTGATTTCACAGAACACGAAGAAGTTTCTCAGAAAGCTTCTTTCTCTTTGTTATCGGAGGATAATTCCTTTGACGCTATAGACTTCAAAGGGATCCAAAATATCTGTTCTCATATTCCACAGAAAGAAGGCTACCAAATGGATCTACGAAATACAGATGTAACTCTGTGAGTGGAAGTCACACATCACAGAGCAGTTTCTCAGAAGGCTTCTTTGCAGATTTCATCTGAGGATATTTCGTTTTTCACCATACCCCTGTATGGGCTTCCAAATATCACTTTGTCAATTCCACAAGAACTGTCTTAGCCAAAGGCTTCCATAGGGGAAAGCTGTAACTCTGTGAGGTGATTTCACAGAACACAAAGAAGTTTTTCAGAAAACTTCTTTCTCTTTGTTATCGGAGGATATTTCCTTTGGCCCTATAGTCTTCAAAGGGATCCGAAATATCTGTTCTCAGATTCCACAGAAATAAGGCTAGCAAAGACATCCACGAAATACAGATGTAACTCTGTGAATGGAAGTCACACATCACAGAGCAGTTTCTCAGAAAGCTTCTTTCCAGATTTCATCTGAGGATATTTCATTTTTCACCATAGCCCTCTATGGGCTTCCGAATATCACTTTGCCAATTCCACAAGAACTGTCATAGCGAAAGACTTCTTCAGGGGAAAGGTGTAACTCTGTGAGATGATTTCACAGAACACAGAGAAGTTTCTCAGAAATCTTCTTTATCTTTCTCATCTGAGGATATTTCCTTTGGCCCTATAGTCTTCAAAGGGATTCGAAATATGTGTTCTCAGATTCCACAGAAATAAGGCTAGAAAACTGATGCACGAAATACAGATGTAACTCTGTGAGATGAATTAACAGAACACTAAGCAGTTTCTCAGAAAGCTTCTTTCCAGATTTCATCTGAGGATATTTCCTTTTTCACCATAGCCCTCTATGAGCTGCCAAATATCACTTTGCCAATTCCATAAGAACTCTCTTAGCGAAAGGCTTCTTCAGGGGAAAGCTATAACTCTGTGAGATGGTTTCACAGAACACAAAGAAGTTTCTCAGAAAGCTTCTTTCTCTTTCTTCTCGGAGGATATTTCCTTTAGCCCTATAGTCTTAAGAGGGTTCCGAAATATCTGTTCTCAGATTGCACAGAAACAAGGCTAGCAAAGAGATTCACGAAATACAGATGTAACTCTGTGAGTGGAAGTCACACATCACAGGGCAGTTTCTCACAAGTCTTCTTTCCAGATTTCTTGTGAGGATATTTCCTTTTTCACCATAGCCCTCTATGGGATTCCAAATATCACTTTCCCAATTCCACAAGAAGTGTCTTAGCGAAAGGCTTACATAGAGGAAAGCTGTAACTCAGTGAGATGATTTCATGGAACACAAAGAAGTTTCTCAGAAAGCTTCTTTCTCTTTGTTATCGGAGGATATTTCCTTTGGCCCTATAGTCTTCAAGGGGATCCGAAATATCTGTTCTCAGATTCCACACAAACAAGGCTAGAAAAGAGATCCACGAAATACAGATGTAACTCTGTGAGTGGAAGTCACACATCACAGAGCAGTTTCTCAGAAAGCTTCTTTCCAGATTTCATCTGAGGATACTTCCTTTTTCAACTTAGCCCTCTATGAGCTTCCAAATATCACTATGCCAGTTCCACAAGAACTATCTCAGCGAAAGGCTTCTTGAGGGGAAAGCTATAAC
>NW_020259434.1:0-5038 GCF_003255815.1 Theropithecus gelada | reverse complement strand
TCAGGATACAAAATTAATGTGCAAAAATCACAAGCATTCTTATACACCAGTAACAAACAGAGAGCCAAATCAGGAATGAACTTCCATTCACAATTGCTTCAAAGAGAATAAAATACCTAGGAATCCAACTTACAAGGGATGTAAAAATGAACATCTTAAAGATGATTATACATAATGCTTAAAGGAATACATAAGCTTATTAAATAACTGAAAATGAAATGTGGTATAGCCATAAAATTACAGCTGCTTTAGGAAAAACTGCTAAAGTAATTTTCTATCATGTACTTCCAATTAATCTTTACCCATGAAAACACATTTCCACTTCGGTCCTCATGAATTTTTTTTTCAAATAAGATAAATGCACAGAAAATATTGTAGAGAGGTTTAACCCCATGTTAACGGACCCAGTGAATTCTTTATATACGTTAAAAATAATTGTTTATTTTATGAGTAGTTACTCAGAGAAAAGATCTTATCATGGAATAAAAAGTACTTGGGAAATATTCTGAGGGCCAAGATGAAAGACAATCTCATTTTTAACCAAGACAAATACATTTAGTCATTGAGAGAACACTTTTTAGCAAAACACTTGATGTTAAATTGTAACATTCATCTTCTCAAATGTTTCCTATGTCCCCCTTCTCCCTTTATTTTATTCCTTAGCCCACATTCCCCAAAAATACAATATACATTTTTTATTGCGTTAGTGTCTGCTTGCCGTCATTGAATCATAAGCTCTGTAAATGTATGTTCTGCTGTGACCATAAGACATTTTAATATAATTTCATTGAATAATAATTGAGTGAACTAATTTGTGATGCATAGAAAGGATATGATGTTTTGTGTTGGGTGAATAAAGCATAACGTCATCTGGAATAATATTAATGCCACACTGTTTTGACTTAAATGGGAGTGGTGAGAAGTGGAAAACATGGGTTGGTCTTGATATACTGGTTATTTAGTCCAGCTATCTGAAAAATGTAAGTACTTTACAAAAGTTTGCCTAATTAACCAAACATGAAAGATGTCATATGTTGGCTTTGAAAATAATCAGGGAACCCTAATCCTAACCACATTCATAAGACTCAAGGAACTTCCTTAATGCATATAGTGGTCCCTTATCTCTTAACCCTTTAACATTTATAACTTTGGCTTTCGCTTGATCTCTTTATTTTCATTTGTATCTTCAAGTAGATATTCTCTCAGTCCCATAGCTCACCCTGGACAAGCCCCCATTGCCTGCATTGGGGAAAAGGATTATTTTCTGTCCTACATCTATTATTTTCCTGAGCACTTATCTAAATATACACATATGATCTTTAAAAGAGATTAAACTAATTATTTTCAAGGTCTGTAGTAGTGAAACTAAGCCATACATATTGGATGAGTAGGTTTGATAATCCTCTGATCATTAGTCTTTTTTCTTAAACTTACAAATTTATAAGAGTATGGATCTCATTGCCAAAGTCTCAGGTTGTCAACCCATGGAAGGTCGATGGGCTGAAAAACAGTGCCCAAGGTGAGTGCTGCGTCCTTTCTTCCTTCTCTCCCTTTTTCTCATGACCACTTCTAGAGGATTTTCTGTCCTTTTAAGAACTTTGTTTTTCCTGAAGTCCCTCTCTTGTTTTCCTTGCCCCATTAAACTTCATTCACAAAACTTCCTTCACAATTTAGCCAGCCCAGGTTTCTTGATGTATCTTATCAGTATTGACACCCTTATTTTCAGTTATGAGTCAAATATATTCTCTCTCCCCTTTTTACTGTTTTGGAGAAGAAAAGAAAGGAATATTTGTCTCTTCTATCAAAGTACTAAGAGAGAAAGAATATTTTTAGGGGGGGTTAAATTTATTATTATTGTTTTTTGTTTGTTTGTCTTCATCTGTTCCTAACATTATTTATCTCACATAATCAAGAGGAGGAAAAAGCTACCTGTATTCTAAAGTGGACGATTACCCTATTTTCTGTGCTACCTTCAGATTCAAATCCATATCTTTCCCATTGACTTTAACCAGCATATATATATATATATATATATATATATATATATATATATATACACATACAATTTTTTAATGGCAACATTAAAATTTGTTACTGTTTAAAAAGAAGAGTAAAGAGTCTAGAAAAACAGCCCTGGTTAGATATTGGTGAATGGAGTTCAAAGAGTTAAAAGAATAGCATTTCTTGAGGGAATTAAAAAGGTGTGATGTAATAAAGATTTTTGAAAACTGAGACACATTTCCAAAAAAACTAAAGACTTTCTAAAAAGGGGATTTACTTAAAGGATGAATTGTGAAGTCACATCATTTAAAAAAAAAAAATCTATCACAACTTGTTGACTAACTAGAAGTCCAGCTATTCAAAAATCTTTACAATCTTTTCCATTTAAAAAAATAATATTTGTTTTTATTAAACTAAATTTTGAGTGAAGAGCTGTGAAGCTTCTATATCCTCCTAAAATGGTTTTTATACAAGAGTGTTTTGTTTGGGCTACTCAAAAAGTGCTAACAAGCATATAAGTAGAATAGCTCCTTTTTCACCCATCAATGACAGAAAATATTGTTCTATCTTTAAATGCTAAATAATGATGAAGAGATCCACTTACAGATAACAGTTAAGCTAAAGGAATAATAAAGCTTGTAGTCTTGCCACACTTTATCCCTTTCCCCAGTCAGAGGAGAGAAATACTCTGTGTATATGAAAATGATCATTGTATATGCGTATAGGAAAATGATCAGGTATCTACCTGGACTTGTGAAAATAAGCACAGTTGCCAACCAAAAATTAAACTAATTCATCAAGGAGGAATAAAAAGAAATTTTACAGTGAATAAACCTGAAAAATAACACTTCAGCCAGGTGATCCAGGTTGATGTCAATAGTAACCTAGTGCTGTTAGTATGTACCTTTGCCATGTGTCTTTGCCTTTGGAGTCTTTCTCCTTAAAACTGGTAATAACCTCAACACGTCCATGAGAGAAACATTCAACCAATTTCCAGTAAGGAGCATCTTATAAAATATCTGATGAACAAACCCCCCCCAACAATGAAAGCCCCAGGACAAATATCTTCACTGGTGGAGTCTACCAAACATTTAACAAATAACTAATATCAATCCTTCTCAGATTATTTGGAAAAAAAAAAAAAAAACTTGAGGGGGAATACTTTCAAACATATTGTGTAAGGCAAGACCTAAAGCCAAAGCCAGGCAAAGACAATACAAGAAAGAAAGATTACGGACCAATATTCCCGAATAAAGATGCAAAAATCCTCAACTAATTACTAGCAAACCAAATTCAATAACAGAATAAAAGGATCATTCACCTTGATCAAGCGGGGTTTATCACAGGAATAGAAAAATTGTTCAATGGTACACCACATTAATAGAACAAAGGATAAAATTCATATGATCACCACAACTGTATAGTAAAAGCATTTCTTTTTTTTTTTAATTTATTTATTATTATTATACTTTAAGTTGTAGGGTACATGTGCATAACGTGCAGGTTTGTTACATATGTATACTTGTGCCATGTTGGTCTACTGCACCCATCAACTCGTCATTTACATCAGGTATAACTCCCAATGCAATCCCTCCCCCCTCCCCCCTCCCCATGATAGGCCCCGGTGTGTGATGTTCCCCTTCCTGAGTCCAAGTGATCTCATTGTTCAGTTCCCACCTATGAGTGAGAACATGCGGTGTTTGGTTTTCTGTTCTTGTGATAGTTTGCTAAGAATGATGGTTTCCAGCTGCATCCATGTCCCTACAAAGGACGCAAACTCATCCTTTTTTATGGCTGCATAGTATTCCATGGTGTATATGTGCCACATTTTCTTAATCCAATCTGTCACTGATGGACATTTGGGTTGATTCCAAGTCTTTGCTATTGTGAATAGTGCTGCAATAAACATATGTGTGCATGTGTCTTTATAGCAGCATAATTTATAATCCTTTGGGTATATCCCCAGTAATGGGATGGCTGGGTCATATGGTACATCTAGTTCTAGATCCTTGAGGAATCGCCATACTGTTTTCCATAATGGTTGAACTAGTTTACAATCCCACCAACAGTGTAAAAGTGTTCCTATTTCTCCACATCCTCTCCAGCACCTGTTGTTTCCTGACTTTTGAATGATCGCCATTCTAACTGGTGTGAGATGGTATCTCATTGTGGTTTTGATTTGCATTTCTCTGATGGCCAGTGATGATGAGCATTTTTTCATATGTCTGTTGGCTGTATGAATGTCTTCTTTTGAGAAATGTCTGTTCATATCCTTTGCCCACTTTTTGATGGGGTTGTTTGTTGTTTTCTTGTAAATTTGTTTGAGTTCTTTGTAGGTTCTGGATATTAGCCCTTTGTCAGATGAGTAGATTGCAAAAATTTTCTCCCATTCTGTAGGTTGCCTGTTCACTCTGATGGTAGTTTCTTTTGCTGTGCAGAAGCTCTTTAGTTTAATGAGATCCCATTTGTCAATTTTAGCTTTTGCTGCCGTTGCTTTTGGTGTTTTAGACATGAAGTCTTTGCCCATGCCTATGTCCTGAATGGTACTACCTAGGTTTTCCTCTAGGATTTTTATGGTATTAGGTCTAACATTTAAGTCTCTAATCCATCTTGAATTAATTTTTGTATAAGGAGTAAGGAAAGGATCCAGTTTCAGCTTTCTACTTATGGCTAGCCAATTTTCCCAGCACCATTTATTAAATAGGGAATCCTTTCCCCATTTCTTGTTTTTCTCAGGTTTGTCAAAGATCAGATGGCTGTAGATGTGTGGTATTATTTCTGAGGACTCTGTTCTGTTCCATTGGTCTATATCTCTGTTTTGGTACCAGTCCCATGCTGTTTTGGTTACTGTAGCCTTGTAGTATAGTTTAAGTCAGGTAGCGTGATGCCTCCAGCTTTGTTCTTTTGACTTAGGATTGTCTTGGAGATGCGGGCTCTTTTTTGGTTCCATATGAACTTTAAAGCAGTTTTTTCCAATTCTGTGAAGAAACTCATTGGTAGCTTGATGGGGATGGCATTGAATCTATAAATTACCTTG
>NW_020259433.1:0-5039 GCF_003255815.1 Theropithecus gelada | reverse complement strand
TTTTAGAGTAATGGCTACTTGGGAAGATGATCATTCCATCTCTTTCAATTCAATTCGCCTTTGCGTAAAAGCAATCCCATCAGGTACAGACTAGTTAGGCAGCTGCATGGGACTCTCAGCAAAATGTATTAATTGTCAACAAAAACTTTGTTCTTTTCCCTTTCTTCGTATTTCAAAATTATCAACTGCTGGTATTGTATTCCTTGCTCACACTCAGCAAAGATGTACATGTCGGGGAAGGGATGAGTGCTTAATTCTGAGTTTCTGCTGGCATCAGGAGAATGAGACCTTAATAATTCGTATCAATGATGCAACTGAGGAGAACCAACTCAAAAAATTATTTCCAACTTATAGTCTAGTACAGAGAAAACAAGTAAAGGAAAAGGGTAAGTGGGTGGGCTGAATGTTTACAAACCTCATACTTGGCAATGGATTCCTTACAACTAAAGTTCTCTAAAACATTCCCAACTTGTAATTACTTATTATTAAAGTGATTGCATAATGAACAATGGAAATCTTGCAGTGGCAAAAGTTGGTCTTTTTTGTCTTTCCTCTGTAGACATTCACAAAGATTTTTAAAGATAAATTATTTATTTTTAACACACATATTGATATATAATTTACATAGTGCAAAATTCACTTCATTTTCAAGTCTACAATTCAACTATTTTTATCCATGAGATGAAATGGAAGGGACTACTGATACATAATAGTGCATGGATGAATCTCAAAAGTATTAAGCTAAGTGAAAAAAAAAAAAGGATACAATTAGAAAGTGATTATCTCAAAGTTACTCTGAGGTTTGGGAGCTATAAAATATAATTCCTACATTTCTAGAATACTGTTTTCAATTTCTATGCTTATCATGGGCTCTGTGTAAAGAAAAGCTGTATACTTCAATCTAATTTGACTCAGCTTTGATAAATGATCTACTGTAAGACTTGTAAAATAAAAGATAAGATGCTTTATATATTTTTGTAGAACCTATTATCCAATGAATATAATTTTAATACAACCTATACGCCAATACTGTCAGTAAATTGTGTATATAAATATGTATATTAACTTTTAAATTCACAAAATTTTATTGTCTTTAAAATAATACATTATAATGATAAAGGTAGACTGTAATAACAGCCAATGAGATGTTCTCAAATAAAAATAGGTCTAACTAAATATTGTTAATATATTTTTCATTGGGTTTAAATGATGAGAAGGATATATATAGGGAAATATATTTTTCTCTTCTAATTAACTGTTACAGCACAAAGAAAGCGCTGATTGTCAGACTATTTTTTAATAGTACTCAATTTATTAGCACACACTGATTGGTAAATTTTATTCCTATAATGAAACTTTCTTAGTTGACTTGTACATCATATGGCATAGAAAAGCAATCCTCAATTTTATTTTGTTTCAGAACTTTGTGATATGCCAGTTTTTGAGAATTCCAGAGCCAAGAGTAATGGCATGTGGTTTAAGCTCCATGACACATTGGACTATGAATGCTATGATGGATATGAAAGCAGATATGGAAACACCACAGGTTCCATAGTGTGTGGTGAAGATGGCTGGTCGCATTTGCCAACATGCTATAGTAAGTATTTTATTCAAGTATTTCTTTTTACTAGAAATAAATAAATAAATAAATAAAAACATACATATGTATATGTACATACACATGTAGTCCTCATTTGAGTGTGAATTACCTTGAAACTTAAAAACAACCAAGGTTGAAAATGCAAATGTCTTCCTAAGACATCAAATAAGATACAGTTAAGAGTATATAAAAAACTTTATTCAGAAAGTTTCCAAGAAAACTGTTGATTTTCCCCTACATATAAAATATTCTTTTTTTCAGATTCCTCAGAAAAGTGTGGGCGTCCTCCACCTATTAGCAATGGAGATACCAAGTCCTTCCCGCAAAAAGTGTATCTGCCACAGTCAACAGTCGAGTACCAATGCCAGTCCTCCTATGAACTTCAGGGTTCTCAATATGTAACTTGTAGTAATGGAGAGTGGTCAGAACCACCAAGATGCAGATGTAAGTTCTTAATATTCTGGATCTGAGAAAATTAGAGTAATAAGTTTGATCTTTGCTATTTATACTAAAATTTTTATGGGTTATTATCCTAGAACTGTGTTCACAAACAGCTATTCTGCTGAATGTTTCCCTTTCAGATCTTAGTATGTAAGTGTATAAGCTTGGAAAATTTCATGTAAACGATGACAAAGTTTCTTTTTTAAAACAGGATTGTTCAGAGACATCAATTTGTTAATGGATACAATCAGTCTTCAAGAATGACATCGATGTATTGCACACATATGAAATATGGCATCTCAACTTAAGATCAGTAATCATTTTCACATTATTAACATTTAGGAAAAGAGTTTTCAAAGAGTTTTGAAAACACTGTTTTAAAAACAATGAACTTGGAGCCAACCCAAATGTCCATCAATGATAGACTAGGTAAAGAAAATGTGGCACATATACACAATGGAATACTATGCAGCCATAAAAAAGGATGAGTTCATGTCCTTTGCTGGGACAAAGATGAAGCTGGAAACCATCCTTCTCAGCAAATTATCACAAGAACAGAAAATCAAACACCACATATTCTCACTCATAAGTGGGAGTTGAACAAGGAGAACAGGTGGACTCAAGGAGGGGAACATCACACACCAGTGCCTGTCACAGAGTGAGGAGCTAAGAGAGGGATAGCACTAGGAGAAATACCTAATGTAGGTTATGGGTTGATGGGTGCAGCACACCACCATGGCACATGTATACCTATGTAAAAACACTGCACGTTCTGCACGTGTACCCCAGAACTTAAATTATAATAAAAACCATGAATGATTAACTAAAATCCTTCTTGAAAACCTGAAATGCATCCTGAGAGAGCACATAGCTAGTTAACACTGAGAAGCTCTTTCTCTGATTATTGTTCTTTCTTATATTTTACCAGTATTTCTAGCAAGAAAGAAAGAAATTAAAGGAAAGGTCAGCCATTTCTAAAACCCCATGTTTTCTGTCTTTACCTTTATCTACTCTCCCTTCATCCCAGAATCAAAATGAATACATGAAAAATCCCTCAAGTCAGTAATATACGTATACTTCCAGAATCTCTTCTCCAAGTCCTATGAACTTGAAGCAACACAATTCAAAACATATGAGCCAAAATAATTATGGCAACAACAAGAAAACCTAACAGAAAGTTTGCCACAAGTTTCTACTAGCCTATGACGTAGAGTCCTGGGATACCCATCAGGCATTGCATATCAGATAACCTATTCCTATCACAGCTCTTAAACTGTAAACTCATGAGTTTTTCAAGTGCTCAGGTTCCTAAGTATAGGATGATACCAGCAGCTCTTTTCTGTAATGTGACTCATTTCCTTTATTATGATGCTATGCTGCCTTTTACCTTTTATATTGACTGATGATGCTGATATCTTGGCTGATCCTATGATGAGCTAAACCTTAATTATTGTCCCCTATTTATGTATTCACTTTTGTATCTACTTTAGAAAGTGTTAGAAAATACGTTTGGAGGAGTATTTAGTGCTCAAATAATATTTATTTTTGAATTGTAAATAGCCCCTGAATGTATTGAGAGCTCTTAAACATTTTTGGATTTCAGAAGTGATATGTAGTATGTGAAGAAATGTATTTATGTAAGTTCATGAAAGATGTATTAAAATATGACTTGGGGAAGTTTCTAAAGAAATACCAGTGTTAATAAGGGCTAGACTTGAGTGCCGAATACTTGCATCAAAAGGAGAGAAAGAGGAGTGAATGATATCATCAAAAATGGAAAGCTTACCATGGAAGAATTGAGCTTAATACATAGGGTACGGGTTGATAGGTGGTGCAAATCACCATGGCACACATTTACCTATGTAACAAACCATCACATCCTACACATGTATCCCAGAACTTAAAAAATTATTATAAGCACATATACACCATGGAATACTATGCAGCCATAAAAAAGGATGAGTTTGTGTCCTTTGTAGGGACATGGATGCAGCTGGAAACCATCATTCTTAGCAAACTATCACAAGAATAGAAAACCAAACACTGCATGTTCTCACTCATAGGTGGGAACTGAACAATGAGATCACTTGGACTCAGGAAGGGGAACATCACACACCGGGGCCTATCATGGGGAGGGGGGAGGGGGGAGGGATTGCACTGGGAGTTATACCTGATGTAGATGACGAGTTGACGGGTGCAGCACACCAACATGGCACAAGTATACATATGTAACAAACCTGCACATTATGCACATGTACCCTACAACTTAAAGTATAATAATAATAAATAAAGTAAAGAAAAAAACAAAAAACAAAAAAAAAAATTTTAAAAAAATTCTAAAATAAAACGAACCAGGTGCGGTAGCTCACATCTGTATTTCCAGCACTTTGGGAGGCTGAAGTGGGTGGATCACCTGAGGTCAGGAGTTCGAGACCAGCCTGACCAATATGGTAAAATCCTGTGTCTACTAAAATTACAGAAATAAAATGGGCATGGTGGTGTGTGCCCATAGTGCCAGCTACTCGGGAAGCTGAGGCAGGAGAATTGCTTGAACCTAGGAGATGAAGGTTACAGTGAGCCGAGATCATATCATTGCACTCCAGCTTGGGCAGAAATGTGAAATTCCATATCAAAAAAGAAAAAAAAGAAAAAAGAAAACAAAACCATTATGTGGAAGGTAACATAATCAAAACAGTCATCTCATCTCATTGTCTGTTACAGTGAAACATTATTTATACTATTTTTGTTTTTTGTTACAAGTAATGAAACCTTGTGAGTTTCCAGAAATTCAACATGGAGGTCTGTATTATGAGACTATACGTAGACCATACTTTCCAGTAGCTGCAGGAAAATCTTACTCCTATTACTGTGATGCAAATTTTGTGACTCCTTCAGGAAGTTACTGGGATTACATTCATTGCACACAAGATGGGTGGTTGCCAACAGTCCCATGCCTCAGTAAGTAAACCTCTTTACAACAATATGTGCATAAAACTTG
>NW_020259432.1:0-5040 GCF_003255815.1 Theropithecus gelada | reverse complement strand
TTTTAGAGTAATGGCTACTTGGGAAGATGATCATTCCATCTCTTTCAATTCAATTCGCCTTTGCGTAAAAGCAATCCCATCAGGTACAGACTAGTTAGGCAGCTGCATGGGACTCTCAGCAAAATGTATTAATTGTCAACAAAAACTTTGTTCTTTTCCCTTTCTTCGTATTTCAAAATTATCAACTGCTGGTATTGTATTCCTTGCTCACACTCAGCAAAGATGTACATGTCGGGGAAGGGATGAGTGCTTAATTCTGAGTTTCTGCTGGCATCAGGAGAATGAGACCTTAATAATTCGTATCAATGATGCAACTGAGGAGAACCAACTCAAAAAATTATTTCCAACTTATAGTCTAGTACAGAGAAAACAAGTAAAGGAAAAGGGTAAGTGGGTGGGCTGAATGTTTACAAACCTCATACTTGGCAATGGATTCCTTACAACTAAAGTTCTCTAAAACATTCCCAACTTGTAATTACTTATTATTAAAGTGATTGCATAATGAACAATGGAAATCTTGCAGTGGCAAAAGTTGGTCTTTTTTGTCTTTCCTCTGTAGACATTCACAAAGATTTTTAAAGATAAATTATTTATTTTTAACACACATATTGATATATAATTTACATAGTGCAAAATTCACTTCATTTTCAAGTCTACAATTCAACTATTTTTATCCATGAGATGAAATGGAAGGGACTACTGATACATAATAGTGCATGGATGAATCTCAAAAGTATTAAGCTAAGTGAAAAAAAAAAAAAGGATACAATTAGAAAGTGATTATCTCAAAGTTACTCTGAGGTTTGGGAGCTATAAAATATAATTCCTACATTTCTAGAATACTGTTTTCAATTTCTATGCTTATCATGGGCTCTGTGTAAAGAAAAGCTGTATACTTCAATCTAATTTGACTCAGCTTTGATAAATGATCTACTGTAAGACTTGTAAAATAAAAGATAAGATGCTTTATATATTTTTGTAGAACCTATTATCCAATGAATATAATTTTAATACAACCTATACGCCAATACTGTCAGTAAATTGTGTATATAAATATGTATATTAACTTTTAAATTCACAAAATTTTATTGTCTTTAAAATAATACATTATAATGATAAAGGTAGACTGTAATAACAGCCAATGAGATGTTCTCAAATAAAAATAGGTCTAACTAAATATTGTTAATATATTTTTCATTGGGTTTAAATGATGAGAAGGATATATATAGGGAAATATATTTTTCTCTTCTAATTAACTGTTACAGCACAAAGAAAGCGCTGATTGTCAGACTATTTTTTAATAGTACTCAATTTATTAGCACACACTGATTGGTAAATTTTATTCCTATAATGAAACTTTCTTAGTTGACTTGTACATCATATGGCATAGAAAAGCAATCCTCAATTTTATTTTGTTTCAGAACTTTGTGATATGCCAGTTTTTGAGAATTCCAGAGCCAAGAGTAATGGCATGTGGTTTAAGCTCCATGACACATTGGACTATGAATGCTATGATGGATATGAAAGCAGATATGGAAACACCACAGGTTCCATAGTGTGTGGTGAAGATGGCTGGTCGCATTTGCCAACATGCTATAGTAAGTATTTTATTCAAGTATTTCTTTTTACTAGAAATAAATAAATAAATAAATAAAAACATACATATGTATATGTACATACACATGTAGTCCTCATTTGAGTGTGAATTACCTTGAAACTTAAAAACAACCAAGGTTGAAAATGCAAATGTCTTCCTAAGACATCAAATAAGATACAGTTAAGAGTATATAAAAAACTTTATTCAGAAAGTTTCCAAGAAAACTGTTGATTTTCCCCTACATATAAAATATTCTTTTTTTCAGATTCCTCAGAAAAGTGTGGGCGTCCTCCACCTATTAGCAATGGAGATACCAAGTCCTTCCCGCAAAAAGTGTATCTGCCACAGTCAACAGTCGAGTACCAATGCCAGTCCTCCTATGAACTTCAGGGTTCTCAATATGTAACTTGTAGTAATGGAGAGTGGTCAGAACCACCAAGATGCAGATGTAAGTTCTTAATATTCTGGATCTGAGAAAATTAGAGTAATAAGTTTGATCTTTGCTATTTATACTAAAATTTTTATGGGTTATTATCCTAGAACTGTGTTCACAAACAGCTATTCTGCTGAATGTTTCCCTTTCAGATCTTAGTATGTAAGTGTATAAGCTTGGAAAATTTCATGTAAACGATGACAAAGTTTCTTTTTTAAAACAGGATTGTTCAGAGACATCAATTTGTTAATGGATACAATCAGTCTTCAAGAATGACATCGATGTATTGCACACATATGAAATATGGCATCTCAACTTAAGATCAGTAATCATTTTCACATTATTAACATTTAGGAAAAGAGTTTTCAAAGAGTTTTGAAAACACTGTTTTAAAAACAATGAACTTGGAGCCAACCCAAATGTCCATCAATGATAGACTAGGTAAAGAAAATGTGGCACATATACACAATGGAATACTATGCAGCCATAAAAAAGGATGAGTTCATGTCCTTTGCTGGGACAAAGATGAAGCTGGAAACCATCCTTCTCAGCAAATTATCACAAGAACAGAAAATCAAACACCACATATTCTCACTCATAAGTGGGAGTTGAACAAGGAGAACAGGTGGACTCAAGGAGGGGAACATCACACACCAGTGCCTGTCACAGAGTGAGGAGCTAAGAGAGGGATAGCACTAGGAGAAATACCTAATGTAGGTTATGGGTTGATGGGTGCAGCACACCACCATGGCACATGTATACCTATGTAAAAACACTGCACGTTCTGCACGTGTACCCCAGAACTTAAATTATAATAAAAACCATGAATGATTAACTAAAATCCTTCTTGAAAACCTGAAATGCATCCTGAGAGAGCACATAGCTAGTTAACACTGAGAAGCTCTTTCTCTGATTATTGTTCTTTCTTATATTTTACCAGTATTTCTAGCAAGAAAGAAAGAAATTAAAGGAAAGGTCAGCCATTTCTAAAACCCCATGTTTTCTGTCTTTACCTTTATCTACTCTCCCTTCATCCCAGAATCAAAATGAATACATGAAAAATCCCTCAAGTCAGTAATATACGTATACTTCCAGAATCTCTTCTCCAAGTCCTATGAACTTGAAGCAACACAATTCAAAACATATGAGCCAAAATAATTATGGCAACAACAAGAAAACCTAACAGAAAGTTTGCCACAAGTTTCTACTAGCCTATGACGTAGAGTCCTGGGATACCCATCAGGCATTGCATATCAGATAACCTATTCCTATCACAGCTCTTAAACTGTAAACTCATGAGTTGTTCAAGTGCTCAGGTTCCTAAGTATAGGATGATACCAGCAGCTCTTTTCTGTAATGTGACTCATTTCCTTTATTATGATGCTATGCTGCCTTTTACCTTTTATATTGACTGATGATGCTGATATCTTGGCTGATCCTATGATGAGCTAAACCTTAATTATTGTCCCCTATTTATGTATTCACTTTTGTATCTACTTTAGAAAGTGTTAGAAAATACGTTTGGAGGAGTATTTAGTGCTCAAATAATATTTATTTTTGAATTGTAAATAGCCCCTGAATGTATTGAGAGCTCTTAAACATTTTTGGATTTCAGAAGTGATATGTAGTATGTGAAGAAATGTATTTATGTAAGTTCATGAAAGATGTATTAAAATATGACTTGGGGAAGTTTCTAAAGAAATACCAGTGTTAATAAGGGCTAGACTTGAGTGCCGAATACTTGCATCAAAAGGAGAGAAAGAGGAGTGAATGATATCATCAAAAATGGAAAGCTTACCATGGAAGAATTGAGCTTAATACATAGGGTACGGGTTGATAGGTGGTGCAAATCACCATGGCACACATTTACCTATGTAACAAACCATCACATCCTACACATGTATCCCAGAACTTAAAAAATTATTATAAGCACATATACACCATGGAATACTATGCAGCCATAAAAAAGGATGAGTTTGTGTCCTTTGTAGGGACATGGATGCAGCTGGAAACCATCATTCTTAGCAAACTATCACAAGAATAGAAAACCAAACACTGCATGTTCTCACTCATAGGTGGGAACTGAACAATGAGATCACTTGGACTCAGGAAGGGGAACATCACACACCGGGGCCTATCATGGGGAGGGGGGAGGGGGGAGGGATTGCACTGGGAGTTATACCTGATGTAGATGACGAGTTGACGGGTGCAGCACACCAACATGGCACAAGTATACATATGTAACAAACCTGCACATTATGCACATGTACCCTACAACTTAAAGTATAATAATAATAAATAAAGTAAAGAAAAAAACAAAAAACAAAAAAAAAAATTTTAAAAAAATTCTAAAATAAAACGAACCAGGTGCGGTAGCTCACATCTGTATTTCCAGCACTTTGGGAGGCTGAAGTGGGTGGATCACCTGAGGTCAGGAGTTCGAGACCAGCCTGACCAATATGGTAAAATCCTGTGTCTACTAAAATTACAGAAATAAAATGGGCATGGTGGTGTGTGCCCATAGTGCCAGCTACTCGGGAAGCTGAGGCAGGAGAATTGCTTGAACCTAGGAGATGAAGGTTACAGTGAGCCGAGATCATATCATTGCACTCCAGCTTGGGCAGAAATGTGAAATTCCATATCAAAAAAGAAAAAAAAGAAAAAAGAAAACAAAACCATTATGTGGAAGGTAACATAATCAAAACAGTCATCTCATCTCATTGTCTGTTACAGTGAAACATTATTTATACTATTTTTGTTTTTTGTTACAAGTAATGAAACCTTGTGAGTTTCCAGAAATTCAACATGGAGGTCTGTATTATGAGACTATACGTAGACCATACTTTCCAGTAGCTGCAGGAAAATCTTACTCCTATTACTGTGATGCAAATTTTGTGACTCCTTCAGGAAGTTACTGGGATTACATTCATTGCACACAAGATGGGTGGTTGCCAACAGTCCCATGCCTCAGTAAGTAAACCTCTTTACAACAATATGTGCATAAAACTTG
>NW_020259431.1:0-9930 GCF_003255815.1 Theropithecus gelada | reverse complement strand
TTCTTTCTTTCTTTCTTTCTTTCTTTCTTTCTTTCTTTCTTTCTTTCATTCTTTCTTTCTTCTACTTTTATACTGTCTTGTATTTTTATTTGTATTTTCAGGTACTTAGTTATTTCATCGGGTGCACTATAAACTCTATGAGGGCAGATATTGTATCTTTACATCTGCAGTTTTTCGCACAGAGCCTTGTGGTTAAAAGCTGATCAAAAGGGGGCGGAGCAAGATGGCCGAATAGGAACAGCTCCAGTCTCCAACTCCCAGCGCCAGCGACACAGAAGACCGGTGATTTCTGCATTTTCAACTGAGGTACTGGGTTCATCTCACTGGGGAGTGCCGGAGGATCGGTGCTGGTCAGCTGCTGCAGCCCGACCAGTGAGAGCTGAAGCAGGGCCAGGCATCGCCTCACCTGGGAAGCGCAAGGGGGAAGGGAATCCCTTTTCCTAGCCAGGTGAACTGAGACACACAACACCTGGAAAATCGGGTAACTCCCACCCCAATATTGCGCTTTAAGCAAACAGGCACACGAGGAGATCATATCCCACACCTGGCCGGGAGGGTCCCACGCCCCCGGAGCCTCCCTCATTGCTAGCACAGCAGTCTGTGATCTACTGGCAAGGCAGCAGCGAGGCTGGGGGAGGGGCGCCCGCCATTGCAGAGGCTTAAGTAGGTAAACAAAGCTGCTGGGAAGCTCCAACTGGGTGGAGCTCACAGCAGCTCAAGGAAACCTGCCTGTCTCTGTAGACTCCACATCTGGGGACAGGGCACAGCTACACAACAACAACAACAACAACAAAAAAGCAGCAGAAAGCTCTGCAGACGCAAACGACTCTGTCTGACAGCTTTGAAGAGAGCAGTGGATCTCCCAACACGGAGGTTGAGTTCTGAGAAGGGACAGACTGCCTGCTCAAGTGGGTCCCTGACCCCTGAGTAGCCTAACTGGGAGACATCCCCCATTAGGGGCAGTCTGACACCCCACACCTCACAGGGTGGAGTACACCCCTGAGAGGAAGCTTCCAAAGCAAGAATCAGACAGGTACACTCGCTGTTCAGAAATATTCTATCTTCTGCAGCCTCTGCTGCTGATACCCAGGCAAACAGGGTCTGGAGTAGACCTCAAGCAATCTCCAACAGACCTACAGCTGAGGGTCCTGACTGTTAGAAGGAAAACTATCAAACAGGAAGGACACCTACACCAAAACCCCATCAGTACATCACCATCATCAAAGACCAGAGGCAGATAAAACCACAAAGATGGGGAAAAAGCAGGGCAGAAAAGCTGGAAATTCAAAAAACAAGAGCGCATCTCCCCCGGCAAAGGAGCGCAGCTCATCGCCAGCAACGGATCAAAGCTGGACGGAGAATGACTTTGATGAGATGAGAGAAGAAGGCTTCAGTCCATCAAATTTCTCAGAGCTAAAGGAGGAATTACGTACCCAGTGCAAAGAAACTAAAAATCTTGAAAAAAAAGTGGAAGAATTGACGGCTAGAGTAATTAATGCAGAGAAGGTCATAAACGAAATGAAAGAGATGAAAACCATGACACGAGAAATACGTGACAAATGCACAAGCTTCAGTAACCGACTCGATCAACTGGAAGAAAGAGTATCAGCGATTGAGGATCAAATGAATGAAATGAAGCGAGAAGAGAAACCAAAAGAAAAAAGAAGAAAAAGAAATGAAAAAAGCCTGCAAGAAGTATGGGATTATGTAAAAAGACCAAATCTACGTCTGATTGGGGTGCCTGAAAGTGAGGGGGAAAATGGAACCAAGTTGGAAAACACTCTTCAGGATATCATCCAGGAGAACTTCCCCAACCTAGTAGGGCAGGCCAACATTCAAATCCAGGAAATACAGAGAACGCCACAAAGATACTCCTCGAGAAGAGCAACTCCAAGACACATAATTGCCAGATTCACCAAAGTTGAAATGAAGGAAAAAATCTTAAGGGCAGCCAGAGAGAAAGGTCAGGTTACCCACAAAGGGAAGCCCATCAGACTCACAGCAGATCTCTCGGCAGAAACTCTACACGCCAGAAGAGAGTGGGGGCCAATATTCAACATTCTTAAAGAAAAGAATTTTCAACCCAGAATTTCATATCCAGCCAAACTAAGTTTCATAAGTGAAGGAGAAATAAAATCCTTTACAGATAAGCAAATGCTTAGAGATTTTGTCACCACTAGGCCTGCCTTACAAGAGACCCTGAAGGAAGCACTAAACATGGAAAGGAACAACCGGTACCAGCCATTGCAAAATCATGCCAAAATGTAAAGACCATCGAGGCTAGGAAGAAACTGCATCAACTAACGAGCAAAATAACCAGTTAATATCATAATGGCAGGATCAAGTTCACACATAACAATCTTAACCTTAAATGTAAATGGAGTAAATGCTCCAATGAAAAGACACAGACTGGCAAACTGGATAAAGAGTCAAGACCCATCAGTCTGCTGTATTCAGGAGACCCATCTCACACGCAGAGACATACATAGGCTCAAAATAAAGGGATGGAGGAAGATTTACCAAGCAAATGGAGAACAAAAAAAAGCAGGGGTTGCAATCCTAGTCTCTGATAAAACAGACTTTAAACCATCAAAGATCAAAAGAGACAAAGAAGGCCATTACATAATGGTAAAGGGATCAATTCAACAGGAAGAGCTAACTATCCTAAATATATATGCACCCAATACAGGAGCACCCAGATTCATAAAGCAAGTCCTTAGAGACTTACGAAGAGACTTAGACTCCCATACAATAATAATGGGAGACTTCAACACTCCACTGTCAACATTAGACAGATCAACAAGACAGAAAGTGAACAAGGATATCCAGGAATTGAACTCATCTCTGCAGCAAGCAGACCTAATAGACATCTATAGAACTCTCCACCCCAAATCAACAGAATATACATTCTTCTCAGCACCACATCGTACTTACTCCAAAATTGACCATATAATTGGAAGTAAAGCACTCCTCAGCAAATGTACAAGAACAGAAATTATAACAAACTGTCTCTCAGACCACAGTGCAATCAAACTAGAACTCAGGACTAAGAAACTCCATCAAAACCGCTCAACTACATGGAAACTGAACAATCTGCTCCTGAATGAATATTGGGTACATAACGAAATGAAGGCAGAAATAAAGATGTTCTTTGAAACCAATGAGAACAAAGATACAACATACCAGAATCTCTGGGACACATTTAAAGCAGTGTGTAGAGGGAAATTTATAGCACTAAATGCCCACAAGAGAAAGCAGGAAAGATCAAAAATTGACACTCTAACATCGCAATTAAAAGAACTAGAGAAGCAAGAGCAAACACATTCGAAAGCTAGCAGAAGGCAAGAAATAACTAAGATCAGAGCAGAACTGAAGGAGATAGAGACACAAAAAACCCTCCAAAAAATCAATGAATCCAGGAGTTGGTTTTTTGAAAAGATCAACAAAATTGACAGACCACTAGCAAGACTAATAAAGAAGAAAAGAGAGAAGAATCAAATCGACGCAATTAAAAATGATAAAGGGGATATCACCACCGACCCCACAGAAATACAAACTACCATCAGAGAATACTATAAACGCCTCTACGCAAATAAACTGGAAAACCTAGAAGAAATGGATAATTTCCTGGACACTTACACTCTTCCAAGACTAAACCAGGAAGAAGTTGAATCCCTGAATAGACCAATAGTAGGCTCTGAAATTGAGGCAATAATTAATAGCCTACCAACCAAAAAAAGTCCAGGACCAGATGGATTCACAGCTGAATTCTACCAGAGGTATAAGGAGGAGTTGGTACCATTCCTTCTGAAACTATTCCAATCAATAGAAAAAGAGGGAATCCTCCCGAACTCATTTTATGAGGCCAACATCATCCTGATACCAAAGCCTGGCAGAGACACAACAAAAAAAGAGAATTTTAGACCAATATCCCTGATGAACATCGATGCAAAAATCCTCAATAAAATACTGGCAAACCGGATTCAACAACACATCAAAAAGCTTATCCACCATGATCAAGTGGGCTTCATCCCTGGGATGCAAGGCTGGTTCAACATTCGCAAATCAATAAACATAATCCAGCATATAAACAGAACCAAAGACAAGAACCACATGATTATCTCAATAGATGCAGAAAAGGCTTTTGACAAAATTCAACAGCCCTTCATGCTAAAAACGCTCAATAAATTCGGTATTGATGGAACGTACCTCAAAATAATAAGAGCTATTTATGACAAACCCACAGCCAATATCATACTGAATGGGCAAAAACTGGAAAAATTCCCTTTGAAAACTGGCACAAGACAGGGATGCCCTCTCTCACCACTGCTAGTCAACATAGTGTTGGAAGTTCTGGCTAGGGCAATCAGGCAAGAGAAAGAAATCAGGGGTATTCAGTTAGGAAAAGAAGAAGTCAAATTGTCCCTGTTTGCAGATGACATGATTGTATATTTAGAAAACCCCATTGTCTCAGCCCAAAATCTCCTTAAGCTGATAAGCAACTTCAGCAAAGTCTCAGGATACAAAATTAATGTGCAAAAATCACAAGCATTCTTATACACCAATAACAGACAAACAGAGAGCCAAATCATGAATGAACTTCCATTCACAATTGCTTCAAAGAGAATAAAATACCTAGGAATCCAACTTACAAGGGATGTAAAGGACCTCTTCAAGGAGAACTACAAACCACTGCTCAGTGAAATCAAAGAGGACACAAACAAATGGAAGAACATACCATGCTCATGGATAGGAAGAATCAATATCGTGAAAATGGCCATACTGCCCAAGGTAATTTATAGATTCAATGCCATCCCCATCAAGCTACCAATGAGTTTCTTCACAGAATTGGAAAAAACTGCTTTAAAGTTCATATGGAACCAAAAAAGAGCCCGCATCTCCAAGACAATCCTAAGTCAAAAGAACAAAGCTGGAGGCATCACGCTACCTGACTTCAAACTATACTACAAGGCTACAGTAACCAAAACAGCATGGTACTGGTACCAAAACAGAGATATAGACCAATGGAACAGAATAGAGTCCTCAGAAATAATACCACACATCTACAGCCATCTGATCTTTGACAAACCTGACAAAAACAAGAAATGAAGAAAGGATTCCCTATTTAATAAATGGTGCTGGGAAAATTGGCTAGCCATCAGCAGAAAGCTGAAACTGGATCCTTTCCTTACTCCTTATACGAAAATTAATTCAAGATGGATTAGAGACTTAAATGTTAGACCTAATACCATAAAAATCCTAGAGGAAAACCTAGGTAGTACCATTCAGGACATAGGCATGGGCAAAGACTTCATGTCTAAAACACCAAAAGCAACGGCAGCAAAAGCCAAAATTGACAAATGGGATCTCATTAAACTAAAGAGCTTCTGCACAGCAAAAGAAACTACCATCAGAGTGAACAGGCAACCTACAGAATGGGAGAAAATTTTTGCAATCTACTCATCTGACAAAGGGCTAATATCCAGAACCTACAAAGAACTCAAACAAATTTACAAGAAAAAAAACAAACAACCCCATCAAAAAGTGGGCAAAGGATATGAACAGACATTTCTCAAAAGAAGACATTCATACAGCCAACAGACATATGAAAAAATGCTCATCATCACTGGCCATCAGAGAAATGCAAATCAAAACCACAATGAGATACCATCTCACACCAGTTAGAATGGCGATCATTCAAAAGTCAGGAAACAACAGGTGCTGGAGAGGATGTGGAGAAATAGGAACACTTTTACACTGTTGGTGGGATTGTAAACTAGTTCAACCATTATGGAAAACAGTATGGCGATTCCTCAAGGATCTAGAAGTACCATATGACCCAGCCATCCTATTATTGGGTATATACCCAAAGGATTATAAATCATGCTGCTATAAGGACACATGCACATGTATGTTTATTGTGGCACTATTCACAATAGCAAAGACTTGGAATCAACCCAAATGTCCATCAGTGACAGACTGGATTAAGAAAATGCGGCACATATACACCATGGAATACTATGCAGCCATAAAAAAGGCTGAGTTCATGTCCTTTGTAGGGACATGGATGCAGCTGGAAACCATCATTCTTAGCAAACTATCCCAAGAACAGAAAACCAAACACCGCATGTTCTCACTCATAGGTGGGAACTGAACAATGAGATCACTTGGACTCAGGAAGAAGAACATCACACACCGGGGCCTATCATGGGGAGGAGGGAGGGGGGAGGGATTGCATTGAGAGTTATACCTGATGTAAATGACGAGTTGATGCGTGCTGACGAGTTGATGGGTGCAGCACAGCAACATGGCACAAGTATACATATGTAACAAACCTGCACGTTATGCACATGTACCCTAGGACTTAAAGTATTATAATAATAATAATAATAATAATAATAAAGAAAAAGAAAGCCAATTGACAGATTACACCTAAATACTCCTCCTTTTGTATCATTCAGTCTTTTGTTTTAGTTTGGTAAGTTTTAAGAAATTTCAGCAGCGAAGTTGTTTTTTGGTGGGCACGATGGACTCTAGATGCCTCAAGTTATGTATACCTGTCCCAGATGTAAACTTCATTGTCCTTTGTTGGATGATATCTTAAATGGATATAAAATAAATTAGTCTAAATGGCTGCTCTCCTTTTTGTGTTTTGAAATTTTAGTTATAAACTGCTACAGCTTATGACTTTGTACATTAAGATAATTGTATTGATCTTTTCTCAAGTCTTCTCAAATGAGTCCAGGGTGGGGATGGGATGGGGGAAAATTGATAGAAAAACATCGCTCTTCGGGGACTGATAGCCCAAGTATCCATATCTTCAGGATCTGACCAAACCAGATCACAAAATGCTCCTTTATGAAGAATTTCCTGATTCCATGCGATGGTTCGAATTTGATCCAGCGTTTTGAAATCAGGAGATAAACCACCACGGACACAAAAAATCTGCTCATCTATTAAAGTTGCTACTGTGAGCATGTCAAAAACTTTGGTACAGTATCTCTAGGCATTTCCATATTTGGCTTGGCACTCATCATAAAATCCATAAACCTGTGTTATCTGTCTACTCTCATGATTTCATTGCAAAAGTGTAATACGATCAGGCCGTTTAACCTGTAATGCAAGAAGGTAAGTGAAAGTCTCCAAACTGCAGTAACCTCTGTCTAGAAAATCACCCGTAAATATGCAGTTTGTGTCAGGAACCTGACCTTCAGTTCTGAATAGTTCACAAAGGTCATAAAACTATCCATATATAACTTCACACACTGTTAGTTGTGCTGATACTGGCTGAACATTTGACTCGTCTAAGTGGAGGTCACAAACATAGTCACATAGCCGCTTCATGTCATTCTCTGGCAGGTACTTGTACAGCCGCGCTATCTCCACACACTTATCCAGGTCTAGTGGTTCCATTTTAGGAATAACAAGCCACGGTGACAGCGGTGGTGGCAGTGGCTGTAGTAGTGGTGGCAGCAGTGGCGGAGGCCAAAGCCGGAACTCTCTGCCCGCTTTTTAATGGTGTTGTTTTTTTCTTGTAAATTTGTTTAAGTTTCTTATAGATGCTGGATATTAGACCTTTGTCAGATGCATAGTTTGCAAATATTTTTTCCCATTCTGTAGGTTTTCTGTTTACTCTTTTGGGAGTTACTTTTGTAGCAGCTTTGTAGTTTAACTAGATCCCATTTGTTAATGTTTGCTTTTGTTGCAATTGCTTTTGGCATCTTCATCATGAAATACATGGCTGTGCCTATGTCCTGAATGGGTATCACCTAGGTTGTTTTCCAGGGTTTTTATACTTTGGGGTTTTATATTTAAGCCTTTAATCCATCTTGAGTTAATTTTTGTATATGGTGTAAGGAAAGAGTCTAGTTTCAATTTTCTGAATATGACTAGCCAATTATCTCCGTGCTATTTATTGAATAGTAAATGCTTTCCCCATTGCTTGTTTTTGTCAGCTTTGTCAAAGATCAGATAGCTGTAAGTATGCAGTGTTATTTCTGGATTCTCTATTCTGTTCTGTTGGCGTATGTGTCTATTTTTGTACCAGTACCGTGCTGTTTTAGTTGTTGTAGTTCTGAAGTACAGTTTGCAGTTGGGTAGTGTGATGCCTCCAGCTTTGTTATTTTTGCTTAGTATTGTATTGGCTATTCAGGCACTTTTTTGGTTTTATATTAATTTAAAAATAGTGTTTTTCTACTTCTGTGAAGGATCTCAATATTTAATAGAAATACTGTTGAATCTATAAATTGTTTTGGACAATATGGCCATTGTAACAATATTGCTTCTTCCTATCCATGAGCATGGAATATTTTTCCATTTGTTTGTGTCATCTCTGATTCATTTGAGCAGTGTTTTGTAGTTCTCCTGGTAGAGATATTTCACCTCTACAGTTAGGTTTATTCCTAGGTATTTTATTCATTTTGTGGAAATTTTGAATGGGAGTAATTTACTGATTTGTCTCTTGGCTTGCGTGTTTTTGGTGTATAGAAATGTTATTGATTTTGGCACATTGATTTTGTATCCTGAGACTTTCTTGAAGTTGTTTATCAGCTTAAGAAGCTTTTGGGCTGATACTATAGGGCTTTCTAAATATAGGATCATGTTATCTGCTACAGGAAGCAGGGGTGCATGTTTCCCTGCAGGCGTTCACCACAGTGGCAGAGGCAATGCAGCTAGGGGAGGTGGGGGTCCCCTGTTGGAGAATGCACAGTTGCACTGAAGATGGTGCTGGCTTTGGGCAGAGTGCTGGCTTGTGCAGATCTGGGTGCCTTTTCTGTGCCCCGCAAGCAGGGGTGATCACTCAGGGTGTGGGAGGATCCATTATTCTCTGTGTGATGTTAGCACAAGGATGGAGGACTGGCGGGGGTAGGGCTTGCTGGCTCTGTGCTGGCGAAGGCTCCATATGCAATATCTGTTCTTGCATGACAATGGGGGCGAACTGTTCTCCTGTGCGCTGGCAGAACAAGTAAAGCAAAACCTGCCCATGCAGACATGTGGTAGCAAAGTAATGTGGGAGTGTTGCCCTGGGCCCAGGGAAAGCTGCAGTATGGGGAGTGAGCCTGTGAGCTGGTGCATGGCTATAGGGGCTGCCTTGTTAGAGCTCTCCGCTGATCAGACACAGTCTTCCAGTGCAGAAGCTATGGTGTGGGCCTCCACAGCACCGGAGACTGGCCTGTAAGCACACATTACCAGGCTGGGACCCAGAAGACGCCATCAGACCAAAGGGTACTCAGGTATGACTAGCTGTGTCTGAAGTGCAAGATCACCCTGCACAGATCAGGTCTAACAGGTCTAACCTTAACCTAGGGCTAAGGTATCTTATGGAAGTAAGTTGAGCCTAGAGGAATCACCATCCCTGGGCATGCTTCACTACAGATGCTCCTGCACCACACACCCTCTTAGCTCCAAGTAAGCTGGCTTGCTGCCTCACCACTTCTCTAAGCAGCTCTCTCTATCACCTCAAGTGTCCCTGGTAGTCGAGGGGTTCCCCCTTTTGGGGTTCCAGAGGCCCCTGGCAAGAGTGGGTTGCTCCTTCCCAGTTAAAATTGCCCATTTCTTTGGAGGTGTAGTTAAAAAATTAAGTCCTGGAGCCCATTAAGGGTTCCCAACTTTCTTCTCCATCAGCCAAGCTTCTGTGACTTCCCTCCATTCACTCTCAGTGCCTTCCCTCTGAAGATCTGTTGCAAGCATACCAGTAGTCTCAGTTCCTCCATCAATAGGGAGAGACTCTCCACTCAAATCATGGAAAGATAATTCAGACAAAAAAATCAGCAAAAAAAAAAAAAAAAAAAAAGTGGAAGGTAAGCTACACTGTAAATGAAACAGACCTAACTGACATTTGCAGAACATTTTATCCAACTGCTGCAGAAAACACTTTCTGTATTTTTTTTTTTTTTAATTCTGAGGGATACATAGGTGTATACATTTATG
>NW_020259430.1:0-5040 GCF_003255815.1 Theropithecus gelada | reverse complement strand
CCACAGCTGCCTTATCCCAGTTTCCCGTGTGTGAAGATGCTTGTCTGCGCACTCAGCAGCAGCTGCATCCTACTGAGTCCTACTTTGAGCTGGCTCCACACTGGGATCCATCCTTCTCTAAAAAGGATCTAAGAGGTCCTCATCTTCATGACCTAAGGATGACCTCAGCTACAAAAATGTGTTCTCAACTGGGTGTGGGGGCTCACACGTGCAATCCCAGCACTTTAGGAGTCTGAGGCAGGAGGATCACTTGTGCCCAGGAGTTCAAGACCAGCCCTGGCAACACAGCAAGTCCTTGTCTCTACCAAGAAAAAAAATTTTAATTAGCCAGGTGTGGTAGCGCACGCCTGTAGTCTCAGCTATTCAAGAGGCTGAGGAGGGAGGATCCTTTGACTCCGGGAGGTCAAGGCCACAATGAGCTATGACTGTGCCACTGCACTCCAGCTTGGGTGACAGTGAGACCGTGTCTCAAGAAAAAATAAAATAATCAGGAAAAGAAACAAATCTAAAATAACTTGTATTATACTGAGCATTATTTTTACCTTAAATAGGTAATCAGGGTTCAGAATAAAATCAGCATGAAGAGCTTCCAATTTCTTTTGAAGCGTCAGTGGATTTTACTGAAGATTTGCAAATCTCTGACCATCACCCCACACCTTCCTCCCCCTCCTGCAGGTTCTCAAACGCGCAACTCACACGATAGGTACAACTGCCTTCAAAGACTGCGAAGCCTTTTCCCTCGTACAGCCCACGAACTTTCTCCCCTTCATAGCTACAGAGAAATAAAGGGAATTCAAGGTAATGAACAATGTGAATACACCCAGGTGACAGTGGGTTAAAATATATAACTATGTAATGGGAAGAATGAAGTCGAAAATATATATATACACACACACACACACACAGCTAGAAAGTGGAATAGGTCACCAGGGGTTTCAAGGTGGGATGAGGAATGAAAGAGTTTGGGGTTTTGTGTTTTGTTTTGTTTTTTTCGGGTTTTATTTCGAGACGGAGTTTCACTCTGTCATTCAGGCTGGAGTACAGTGGCGTGATCTCGGCTCACTGCAAACTCCACCTCCCGGGTTCAAGTGATTCTCCCGCCTCAGTCTCCTGAGTAGCTGGGATTATAGGCGCATGTCACCATGCCCAGCTAATTATTGTGTTTTCAGTAGAGAGGGGGTTTCACCATGTTGGCCAGGCTGGTCTCAAACTCCTGACCTCAAGTGATCCACCCACCTCAGCCTCCCAAAGTGCTTGGATTACAGGCTTGAACCACTGGACCTGGCCTGGAGTTACTATTTAATAGATGGTTGTACAATACTGTGAATGTACTTAATGCCATTGAATTGCACACTTAAAATAATTAAGATAGTACATTTTGTAATATATGTTTCACCACAATAAACTCTCTCTCTATATATATGCCATGGGGCTCTACATTTGCCACTTGAGTGATGGGCTTACTAGAGGCCCAAATCTTAGCATCACACAACATGCCCTTGTAACCTGCACATGTAAACCCCTAAATCTAAAATACAATAATTTTTTTTTTTTTTTTTGAGACGGAGTCTCGCTCTGTCACCCAGGCTGGAGTGCAGTGGCCGGATCTCAGCTCACTGCAAGCTCTGCCTCCCGGATTTACGCCATTCTCCTGCCTCAATCTCCCGAGTAGCTGGGACCACAGGTGCCCACCAACATACCCAAATTTTTTTGTATTTTTTAGTAGAGACGGGGTTTCACCATGTTAGCCAGGATGGTCTCGATCTCCTGACCTCGTGATCCGCCCATCTCGGCCTCCCAAAGTGCCGGGATTACAGGCTTGAGCCACCGTGCCCAGCCCAATAATTTTTTTAAATACATAAAATTACCTTCAGGCCAGGCACAGATTATGTCTGTAATCCTAGCAGTTTGGGAGGCTGAGGCAGGTGGCTTACCTGAAGTCAGGAGTTCGAGACCAGCCTGGCCAACATGGTAAAACCCCGTCTCTACTAAGAGTACAAAAATTAGCTGGGTGTGGTGGCGGGCGTCTGTAATCTCAGCTACTCAGGAGGCTGAGGCAGGAGAATTGCTTGAACATGGGAGGCGGAGGTTGCAGTGAGCCAAGATCGCACCACTGCACTCCAGCCTGAACGACACAGTGAAACTCCGTCTCAAAATAAAATAAAATACACCGCCTGACTGGCAGTGTGATACCCTATGGCACCCCCATTAAAATCACCTCTCCACGATGAGTTTGGTCAGAATGGACTCTTCATATTGGGTGGCATCTTCATTCTGCTGAACGTTTCGGGGGTCTTTTTTGGGTTTCGCTTCGTTAAGCTGCATTCCCAGCAACGGGACGCCAGCTGGGGACATCTCTTGCCTAGTGGTGTTGCCATCTTGTTTGGAAAAGTCTAGATTATCAGAGAGAGATGAGGGAGAGCGGGCCGACTTGTTCCCTCTTTTGTCTGTTTTTTTCTTTTCTTTCACCATTGCCTTGGGAAGATCCAATGGTTACTTGAATCAAATGATTCCTTTGGTTCAGAGCTGCTCGTTTCAAAGCACTGATGAGTTTTATCTGAAAAATAAAAATTACATCTCCAAACACTTGGGGTTTTCATTTGTAGTTAAAATTTCAGTTTTACAACACAATGTCATTATCATTCTCCTGCCAAAGTCTGAAAAATTAGTTATCAGGGCCGGGTGTGGCGGCTCACACCTGCAATCTCAGCACTTTGGGGAGGCCGAGGCGGGAGGATCATGAGTCCAGGAGGTCGAGATCAGCCTAGGCAACGTAGTGAGACGCCCCTTCTCTAAAAAAATAAAAATAAATTAGCCAGGTGTGGTGGCACAGGCCTGTAGTCCCAGCTACTCGGGAGGCTCAGGTGGGAGGACTGCTTGAGCCTGGGAGGTCGGGAGATCACACCACTGCACTCCAGTCTAACAGAGCAAGACTCTGTCTCAAAAATCATAATAATTACAAGTTTCAAGCACCATCAGTTTATAAATATACAACCTCAACACTGCATTGGTTGTTCCCAAACTTTTTTTTTTTTTTGAGACGGAGTCTCGCTATGTCGCCCAGGCTGGAGTGCAGTGACTGGATCTCAGTTCACTGCAAGCTCCGCCTCCCGGGTTTAAGCCATTCTCCTGCCTCAGCCTCCCGAGTAGCTGGGACTACAGGCGCCCGCCACCTCGCCCGGCTAGTTTTTTGTATTTTTTAGTAGAGACGGGGTTTCACCGTGTTAGCCAGGATGGTCTCGATCTGCTGACCTCGTGATCCACCCGTCTCGGCCTCCCAAAGTGCTGGGATTACAGGCTTGAGCCACCGCGCCCGGCCCCAAACTTTTTTTATTTTTGAGACAGAGTCTCACTCTGTCACCCAGGTTGGAGCACAGTGACACAATCACGGCTCACTGCAGCCTCAATCTCCCAGGCTCAGGCTATCCTTCCACCTCAGCCTCCCAAGTAGCTGGGACCACAGGCATGCATCACCACACCTGGCTAATTTTTTGTAGAGACAGGGTCTTGTTATGTTGCCCCAGCTGGTCTGGAACTCCTGAGCTCAAGCAATCCACCTGTCTCAGCCTCCCAAAGTGCTGGGATTATAGGTGTGAGCCACTGCACCTGGACCTAAAAATTATTTAAGTTGGAACCATTGTCTAGCATGGTTTCTTGAAAGGTATCCCTACACATGAAAAAGGCTACTTAACCTCTCAGGTCTTGCATGCAGCCAATTCACACTTTAAAAGCCCCTCTCCCGCCGGGTGGTAGCTCATGCCTGTAATCACAGCACTTTGGGAGGCCGAGGTGGGCAGATCACGATATCAGGAGATCAAGACCACCCTGGCTAACACGCTGAAACCCCATCTCTACTAAAAATACAAAAAATTAGCCAGGCATGGTGGCACATGCCTGTAATCCCAGCTACTCAGGAGGCTGAGGCAGGAGAATCTCTTGAACCTAGGAGGTGGAGGTTGCAGTGAGCCGAGATCATGCCACTGCACTCCAGCCTGGGCAACAGAGTGAGACTCTGTCTCAAAAAAAAAAAAAAAAAAAGGCCCTCTCCTTATAGGTCAGCATTGTAAAGTGTGCAAGAGCTGGATTCAGGGTCCTGCAATGTCCATTACCAGTTCTGTGGTTTTTTGCGCAGGCTGGAGTGCAGTATCGCTATCTCGGCTCACTGCAACCTCTGCCTCCTGGGTTCACGCCATTCTCCTGCCTCAGCCTCCTGAGTAGCTGGGACTACAGGCACCCGCCACCACACCCGGCTAATTTTTTTTGTACTTTTAGTAGAGACAGGGTTTCACCGTGTTAGCCAGGATGTTCTCAATTTCCTGACCTGGTGATCCGCCCGCCTCAGCCTCCCAAAGTGCTGGGATTACAGGCGTGAGCCACCGGGCGTGGGCGCCTGGCCCACTTCTGTGTTTGGGTTTTTTTTTTTGTTTTTTTTTTTTTTCCCAGACAGAGTCTAGCCCGGTCATCCAGGCTGGAGTGCAGTGGCAAGATCTCAGCTCACTGCAACCTCCGCCTCCTGGGTTCAAGTGATTCTCCTGCTTCAGCCTCCTGTGTAGCTGGGATTACAGGCGCCTGCCCCGACACTCAGCTAATTTTATTTTTAGTAGAGATGGGGTTTCACTGCGTTGGTCAGGCTGGTCTCAAACTCCCAACCTTGTGATCTGCCCACCTTGACCTCCCAAAGTGCTTAGATTACAAGCGTGAGCTTGTAACCCACCGGTTTTCTTTTCTTTCTTTTTTTTTTTTTTTGAGACGGGGGTCTTGCTACGTTTTGCCCAGGCTGATTTCGAACTCCTGGCCTCAAGCAATCTTCCCACCTTCTCCTCCCAAAGTGCTAGGATTGCAGGCATGAGCCACTGAGCTCGGTCAAGTGCTGTGTTCTAAAGCAAATTGCTTAATCTCCTCTGTCTCAGAAATAGAAATAACAGTACCTTGTATCATAAGAATTAAATCGATGACACAGAAAAATCCCTAAGTACAGGGTACAGAGCAAAGTCAATAAATTGAGTGATTATCTCGTCCCTTTCCTGTTTTCAAACTTGA
>NW_020259429.1:4268-5040 GCF_003255815.1 Theropithecus gelada | reverse complement strand
TTCATATCCTTTGCCCACTTTTTGATGGGGTTGTTTGTTTTTTTCTTGTAAATTTGTTGGAGTTCTTTGTAGGTTCTGGATATTAGCCCTTTGTCAGATGAGTAGATTGCAAAAATTTTCTCCCATTCTGTAGGTTGCCTGTTCACTCTGATGGTAGTTTCTTTTGCTGTGCAGAAGCTCTTTAGTTTAATGAGATCCCATTTGTCAATTTTGGCTTTTGCTGCCGTTGCTTTTGGTGTTTTAGACATGAAGTCTTTGCCCATGCCTATGTCCTGAATGGTACTACCTAGGTTTTCCTCTAGGATTTTTATGGTATTAGGTCTAACATTTAAGTCTCTAATCCATCTTGAATTAATTTTCGTATAAGGAGTAAGGAAAGGATCCAGTTTCAGCTTTCTACTTATGGCTAGCCAATTTTCCCAGCACCATTTATTAAATAGGGAATCCTTTCCCCATTTCTTGTTTTTCTCAGGTTTGTCAAAGATCAGATGGCTGTAGATGTGTGGTATTATTTCTGAGGACTCTGTTCTGTTCCATTGGTCTATATCTCTGTTTTGGTACCAGTACCATGCTGTTTTGGTTACTGTAGCCTTGTAGTATAGTTTGAAGTCAGGTAGCGTGATGCCTCCAGCTTTGTTCTTTTGACTTAGGATTGTCTTGGAGATGCGGGCTCTTTTTTGGTTCCATATGAACTTTAAAGCAGTTTTTTCCAATTCTGTGAAGAAACTCATTGGTAGCTTGATGGGGATGGCATTGAATCTATAAATTACCT
>NW_020259429.1:0-4221 GCF_003255815.1 Theropithecus gelada | reverse complement strand
TTGGTAGCTTGATGGGGATGGCATTGAATCTATAAATTACCTTGGGCAGTATGGCCATTTTCACGATATTGATTCTTCCTATCCATGAGCATGGTATGTTCTTCCATTTGTTTGTGTCCTCTTTTATTTCACTGAGCAGTGGTTTGTAGTTCTCCTTGAAGAGGTCCTTTACATCCCTTGTAAGTTGGATTCCTAGGTATTTTATTCTCTTTGAAGCAATTGTGAATGGAAGTTCATTCATGATTTGGCTCTCTGTTTGTCTGTTACTAGTGTATAAGAATGCTTGTGATTTTTACACATTAATTTTGTATCCTGAGACTTTGCTGAAGTTGCTTATCAGCTTAAGGAGATTTTGGGCTGAGACAATGGGGTTTTCTAAATATACAATCATGTCATCTGCAAACAGGGACAATTTGACTTCTTCTTTTCCTAACTGAATACCCTTGATTTCTTTCTCTTGCCTGATTGCCCTAGCCAGAACTTCCAACACTATGTTGAATAGGAGTGGTGAGAGAGGGCATCCCTGTCTTGTGCCAGTTTTCAAAGGGAATTTTTCCAGTTTTTGCCCATTCAGTATGATATTGGCTGTGGGTTTGTCATAAATAGCTCTTATTATTTTGAGGTACGTTCCATCAATACCGAATTTATTGAGCGTTTTTAGCATGAAGGGCTGTTGAATTTTGTCAAAAGCCTTTTCTGCATCTATTGAGATAATCATGTGGTTCTTGTCTTTGGTTCTGTTTATATGCTGGATTATGTTTATTGATTTGCGAATGTTGAACCAGCCTTGCATCCCAGGGATGAAGCCCACTTGATCATGGTGGATAAGCTTTTTGATGTGTTGCTGAATCCGGTTTGCCAGTATTTTATTGAGGATTTTTGCATCGATGTTCATCAGGGATATTGGTCTAAAATTCTCTTTTTTTGTGCGCGCGGCCGGGCGCTTGGCGCCAGAAGCGAGAGCCCCTCGGGGCTCGCCCCCCCGCCTCACCGGGTCAGTGAAAAAACGATCAGAGTAGTGGTATTTCACCGGCGGCCCGCAAGGCCGGCGGACCCCGCCCCGCCCCCTCGCGGGGACGGAGGGGCGCCGGGGGCCTCCCACTTATTCTACACCTCTCATGTCTCTTCACCGTGCCAGACTAGAGTCAAGCTCAACAGGGTCTTCTTTCCCCGCTGATTCCGCCAAGCCCGTTCCCTTGGCTGTGGTTTCGCTGGATAGTAGGTAGGGACAGTGGGAATCTCGTTCATCCATTCATGCGCGTCACTAATTAGATGACGAGGCATTTGGCTACCTTAAGAGAGTCATAGTTACTCCCGCCGTTTACCCGCGCTTCATTGAATTTCTTCACTTTGACATTCAGAGCACTGGGCAGAAATCACATCGCGTCAACACCCGCCGCGGGCCTTCGCGAAGGATGACTTTCTTGATTTCTTTTTCAAATTGTTTCCTGTTGACATATACAGATGCTACTAATTTTTGCATGTTAATTTTTATCCCACAATTGTAATGAATTTTTCAGTTCTAAATTTTTGGGGGGTATTTATAGGTTTTTCTAAATGTAAAATCATATCGTCTGCAAACAAGGATAATTTGACTTCTTTCTTTCCAGTTGGATGTCCTTTAGTTCTTCCACCTGTGTCATTGCTCTAGCTAGAACTTCTAATACTATGTGGAATAACTATGGTAAAAGTGGGCATCCTTGTCATTCTCCAGATCTTAGAGGACAGCATTTCAGTTTTTCCACATTTTGTATGATACTAGCTATGGTTCTGTCCTATATGACTTTTAGTATGTTGATGTATTTCCTTCTATATCCATTGTTTTAAGGGTATTTTTAAATCATGAAAAGATATTGAATGTTATCAAATGCTTTTCAACATCAATTGATACAATCAAATAGCTTTTGTCATTCATTCTGTAGATATGAGTTATCACATTGATTGATTTGTGTATGTTAAACCATCCTTGCATCTCTGGGATAAATCCCATTTGGTCATGATGAATAATCTTTTTATTGTATTGTTAAATTCAATTTGCTAGTATTTTATTGAGGATGTTTACATCAATCATCATTAGAGATATTGACCTTTAGTTTTCTTTTTGTGATGTATCTATGTCTGTTTTCTTTTTTTTTTTAAATCAGGGTTATATCTGGCCTTGTAGGATGAGTAGGAAGTATTTTCTCCTCCTTCATTTTTTGGAAACAGTTTGAGTATGAATAGTATCAGCTCTTCTATAAATGTTTGGTAGAGTTTTGCTTGTTTGGGAATGCCTTTATTTCTCTTTCATATTGGAAGGATATTTTCATCAGACATATTAGTGTACGGTGAAAGGTTTTTGTTTTTGTTTTTTTTTCCCTTCAGCACCTTAAATATGTCATGTCACTCTTTCATGGCCTATAAGGTTTATACTGAAAAGTCTGCTGCCAGATGTGTTGGAACTCCATTGTATATTTGTTACTTTGCTCTAGATGCTTTTAGTATCCCTTCTTTACTCTTGACTTTTGAGAGTTTAATTATTAAATGCCTTGAGGTTGTCTTCTTTGGGTTAAATCTGCTTGATGTTTCATAACCTTCCTGCACTTGGACATTGACATATTTCTCTAGGTTTGAAAATTTCTCTGATATAATCATTTCGAATAAACTTTCTACCCCTATCTCTTTCTTTTCCTTCTCTTTAAAGCCAATAACTCTTAGATTTTCTTTTTTGAGACTGTTTTCTAGATTCTGTAGGCATGCTTAATTGTCTCGTTATTCCTTTTTCTTTTTACGTCCTCTGACCGTGTATTTTCAAAT
This sequence comes from Theropithecus gelada, assembly GCF_003255815.1. NCBI lineage: Eukaryota > Metazoa > Chordata > Mammalia > Primates > Cercopithecidae > Theropithecus > Theropithecus gelada. The sequence continues at coordinate 1,425 of NW_020259429.1, read as the reverse complement.
GGCCTGTCTTCAAGCTCACTTCTTCTTTCTTCTGCTCAATTAATTCTGCTATTAAAAGATTCTGATGCATCTTTCAGTATGCCAGTTGCATTTTCCATCTCCAGAATTCTGCTTGAATTTTTAAAAATTAATTCAATCTCTTTGTTAAATCTATCTGACCGCATAAGATAAATTTTCTCTGTGTTATGAATGACTCTGAGTTTTCTCAACACAGCTATTTTGAATTCTGTGTCTGAAAGGCCACATATCTCTGTTTTTCCAGAATTGGTCCCTCATGCCTTGTATAGTTCATTTGGCAAAGTCAGAGTTTCCTGGATGGTATTGATGCTAGTAGATGTTCTTTGGGGTCTGAGCATTTAAGAGTTAGGTATTTATTGTAGTCTTTAGGAGTTAGGTATTTATCCTAGTCCTGAAAAGAATGCTTTTCAATATCCTTCCTTCTTAGGAAGGCTTTCCAGATTTTTGAAAGGACTTGGGTGTTATGGTCTAAGCTCTGTTGGCCTTATGGGGCACCCCAAGTCCAGTAATGCTGTTGGTCTTGCAGATTTGTAGAGCTACCCCCTTCATGATCTTGGGCTATGTCTGGAAGAATTCTCTGGATTACCAAGTAAACACACTTGTTCTCCTCTCTTACTTTCTCCCAAACAAATGGAGTCTCTCTCTCTCTGTTATGAGCCACCTAAATGTGGGGGTGGAGTGCAACAAGCACTGCTGTAGCTACCACCAGAAGAACTGCACTGGGTCAGGCCTGCTGTCAGTACAGCACGGAGTCTTGCCCAAGGGCTTCTGTAATCACTGCCTGGTTACCACATATGTTTGCTCAAGGTCCTGGAGCTCTACAATCAGCAGGTGACAAAGCCATCCAGACTTGTGTCCTTCCCATCAGGGCACCCCTACCACAGTCCCATGGGAAGTTCTGCCAGACTACTGCCAATGTTCCCTTGATGGCCAAGGGCTCTTCAGTCATGTTGTGGTAAATGCTGCCTGGCCTGGGACTCACCCTTCAGGGCTGTGGGCTCCCTTCTGATCCATGGCAGGTTCAGAAATGCTTTCCAAGAGCCAACACATGGAATCAGTGACCTCAAGAGCCCACATGGTGCTCTAGCCCCCTATGACTGAGCTGATGCCTAAGATGCAATGCAAACATATCCTTTATGTTTCACTCCACCTTTCTTAACCAGAAATATCTGAGCCAGCAAGTCTCAGAGTCTCACCAAAGGCTTTCAATGTACCACCTGGGTATTACTGCTGGTCATTTAGGCCCCAAGGGCTCTTCAGTTACCAGGTGATGAAGCCTGCTAAGATGGGGTCCTTCCCTTCAAGGCAGCAGGTTCCCTTCGGTCCTGTGCTGTGTCTAGAAATGTTCAGGGCAAGGGCGTAGAAAGGGGGCCTCAGACTCTGACTGGCATTCTATCCCACTGTGGT
>NW_020259428.1:0-5043 GCF_003255815.1 Theropithecus gelada | reverse complement strand
TTCCTTTGCTGATGCAACCTTGGGTCTGGGTTGCAGCGATCGGGCCCTGCCACCTTTAGCATACTGGTTTGGAATTTCCGGCTGAGGCAGGGCTTGTTTTACAATTCGGAGGGCGGGAAAGCAGTTTTACAGAAGCAGAACAAAGGCAGTTAATTATTTAGTAACAAGTCTTACATTTAGCCTTGCAACAAACTCTGCCTGCGCCACGAACAAACAGAACCATTTACGGGGAGGGCCTAAAAGTTTTACTTTTCATTTTCTTGGTTTTTTTTGGAGACGCACTTTCGCTCTTGTTGCTCAGACTGGAGCGCAATGGCGCCATCTCGCCTCACTGCGACCTCCGCCTCCCAGGTTCAAGCAATTCTCCTGCCTCCGTTTCCCTTCCCGAGTAGCTGGGATTACAGGCATGTGCCACCATGCCCGGCTAATTTTGTATTTTCAGTAGAGACGGGGTTTCTCCATGTGGGTCAGTCTGGTCTCGAACTGCCGACCTCAGGTGATCTGCCCGCCTCGGCCTCCCAAAGTGCTGGGATGACAGGCGTGAGCCACCGCGCCCGTACAATTGTATTGTATCGTATTGTATTGTATTTACGTACATTCATTCATTTATTTATTTATTTATTTATTTATTTATTTATGCTGCCTGATCAAAGGTCACTCAGGCCCAGTCGTCAAAGTGGCGATTTCCTAGGCAACAAGGAAGGGGGGAGCTTGGAGGTGGGGACGAGGGCGGTGGAGAAGACACAGTTGCCCCAGGCTGTGCGCAGGCGGCCTGAGCTTCCTTCCTCTGTTGAGATCTCCATTTTCAGAGTAACAGTGGCCGCTAGGTGATGTCCGACGTCTGCCAACGAGACTGTCAGCCCGGAATGAATTGGGATCGCCTGGAGGGGGAGGCGGGAGGGGGAAGGATGGAGGCCCCCACAGCACAGTGGGTCACCGCGCCCTCCCAGGCGATCCCCACAACTAATCGACCAGGGCCCCTGGGGGCACACAGCCTAAGACCCCACCCATCGGATCCTCTGGAACTTCTGTCCGGAGACGAGAGACGAGAGACCGACTGGAAATTCTCTCGGTCAAGGTCCAAACCTAAAAGAATCACTGACACAGACACCAGGACTAACTAAGACAATTTGTAAAAGTTTCCGTGTTTTGGGTGAATCCGCGTATTTCTGGATCACAAAATTACTGATTTTGAACATTGCGGTTTTTCTACTCCTTACGTGTACGGTCCTGTGATAGACAGACCAGGGGACTCCTCAGCTCAGAGTCCATGAGGCCAGAAGCTGACATCCTAAATTTCTATGTAGAATGAATTTAAGCAAGCCAGCCAAACACTCTGCCGTAAAACTGTCCGGAAGACAAGCGGTGGTGGTTCGGGGGTGGATGGGGGGGGGGAGCCGGGTGCGGTACGCTCACGCCTGTCATCCCCACACTTGGGGAGGCCCGGGGCAGGCGGATCCCTCGAGATGGTGGCCATTGCGCTCCAGCGTGGGCAACAAGAGCGAAAACTCCATCCAAAACAAGAACAACAACAGAAACGTTAAGTGCGGTCTGCTGTTATTTTTGCTTCCCACCCCGAGAAGAACAGAGTACAGCTGTTGTCTGCCTGCCTGCCTGCCTGCCTGCCTGCCTGCCTGCGTGCCTGTCTGTCTGTCTGTCTGTCTGTGACAGGGTCTCGCTCTGTCTTTCGCCCAGGCTGGAGTGCAGTGACACCATTATGGCTCACTGCAGCCTCAACTTCCCCGGGGTTAGGGGATTCTTCTAAGGGATCCTACGGCCTCGGCCTCCCAAAGTGTTGGGGTTACAGGCGTGAGCCATCAGCACCCAGCCGGAGTTCATACATCTGGTCTCACTACGCCTTAACCACACGCCCGTGAAGAACTCAAGTCAAGAGAGAGTCGGCAAGAGACTTTCAGCATTCTCTCCCAAAACCAGTGAGGTGGATGGCGGCCCTGTGTTTCCCGAGCTCCTGTGGTTTCTGGTGGCCACGCGTTAGAGGACAGATAGATTTCAAATGTTTCCAGAGAGGCGCAAGCCACAGTCATTCAGGACATCCGAGCGCGAGATGGGGTTTCTGACAGCGACTTAAGGGCCAGGGAGGGCCAGAGTCTGCCAAGGCCCTCGTTCCAGTGGTGGGGCCGATGGAACCCAAGGCTGAGGGAGCCAGCAGTCCGCACAGAGAGCGCTCCAGCCCTAGGCCCCACCGTGCAGACCGACTCAGAAGGAAGAGAGTCCCTCGTCCTACATACGTGACATCCCTCCACTGAACTTGGGAGCGGATCCGTTTTCCAAACATGAGGTGACTCTCGGTTTGAAATGGATCACAAGGGGCCGGGCTTTCCAGAGTCGGCATGATAAAGAAGTCATTCTGTGGCACAGAACGAGGGGTGGCTCTTATCTAGACTCCGCAGTGAAAGCCAGTGAAACAGGGCGAAACCCCGTGTCTACTAAAAATTAAAAGAGGAGCCGGGCATGGTGCCGCTGAAGGCAGGAGAATCGCTGGAACCCGGGAGGCAGAGGTTGCAGTGAGCTGAGATCACACCACTGCACTCCAGCCTGGGGGACAGAGCGAGACCGCATCTCAGAAACAGACAAACACACAAAGCCAATCAAGGTGTTTAACTCAACGTGTCACCCACGGGTCTCTCGACAGGATACATCCAGCACCCGGGGAAACAGAGAAACGTCGAGGGGTGGGGTGGAATCTATTTTGTGGCCCCAAGGGAGGGTTTCAGAGATACTCCCGCAAAGGTGACTGCCTAAGGAAGCCCCTCCGCCCAAGAAGCGATAGTCATTTCTAGCCTGTAGCCACCCACGAGGGAGAATCGGGCTCTCTACAGAACCCCCCACCCCCCGACTCGTGAAATGGTCTCTCTCACTCTGTCAGGCTCTATTGACGCCGTGTGGTTTTGTAACCTCCAGCGTGTGTGCGTGGCGTGGGGGATGGGGTGGGGTGGGGTGGGGTGGGGTGGGGTGGGGGCCGCTGTGGACAGAGGAGGGGAAAAAGCGATGGTGTCCCACGGGGACGTGGGTCGTGGTTGGGGTGGCCAGAGCCTAGGGAACTCATCGCCTGTCAGGACGTCTCCCCCTCCAGGTCCCCTCTCTGCCCTACGCTCCACATCTTCGCAGTTCAGTGGAGACCTTGTGGATGGAAGTCGCTGTCCCTTTGGACTTTAGCCGAGGAAGGCCGGGCTCCCAAGTGTCTCCCGGGAGTTGGGGCCTCGGGCAGGCTCGCAAGGATGCTGACGGTGATGGTGACGGTGATGCACATTGGAGTCCTCGGGCCAATGCACAGGGATCCCTTTGACCTCGTTGGGAGAGGTCAGCTTTGCGGAGTCCCGTGCATCCTTCCGGAGACTCATCCAGCGCTAGCAAGCATGGCCCCGAGGATCCCAGCTCTCAGCAGGGGCACTTTTGTTCACACAGAATCCTGGGCAGGAAAGTTCTCAGCAGGCTTAGGCCTCCTAGCCAAGAAGCCGAAGCCACTTCTGGGATATTTTCAAAGAGCCAGTGGTTCTTTGAAGTGCTTGCAGATACAGATTTGAGAAGTGCTTGCAGATAGAGATTTGAGACAGAACGGACAGGGCTTGGTCCCAGGTCATTTAGGACACGGGCAGAGGCACATCGAGAAAACCCTCCCAGCATCCTAGGTGAACAGAGGTACGATTTTTTTGAGACAGTCGAGGGAGAAGCAACCCCAGATTTTAGGGTGGTATCTTTCTTATTATGTAGTATCTATGAGGTATCCAAGTCCAGAAATCAACTCGCCACTTCTGTACAGCATTCTGTGGGAAGATCAAATCTGGGGTGTCTAAAGTTAAGAATTCAGGCCTTGGTACTGGATTACATTAGATGTACTTGAGCTCTTTTGGCAAAGAAAGAGAGGGTGGGAGATAGCAAGAGCGAGAGCGAGAGAGAGACAGAGACAGAGAGAGACAGACAGAGACACAAAGATACATACACACACACACACACACACACACACACAGAGAGAGAGAGAGAGAGAGAGAGAGAGAGAGAGACAGAGACAGAGACAGAGACAGAGACAGACAGAAACAGACCAAAAGGGAGAGAGAGAGAGACAGAGAGAGAGACAGACAGACAGACAGACAGGCAGGCACACAGGCAGANAAATCGATTAAGACAGAAGACAGACACAGGGAGAGAGACAGGCAGAGAGAGAGAGAGACAGAGAAAGACAGACAGACAGAGAGAAACGCATAGAAAGAGAGGGAGAGAGAGAGACAGAGAGAAACAGACAGACGGGGAGAGAGAGACAGAGAGAGAGTGAGAGAGACAGACAGACAGGAAGAGAAAGAGAGAGAGAGACAGAGAAAGACAGAGAGAGACAGAGAGAAACGCATAGAAAGAGGGGGAGAGAGAGACAGACAGAGAGAAACAGACAGACGGGGAGAGAGAGACAGAGACAGAGTGAGAGAGACAGACAGACAGGAAGAGAAAGAGACTAACGCAGAAGACTGACACGGAGAGAGCGAGCGAGCGAGAGAGAGACAGACAGAGACAGAGAGAGGGGGGGGAGAGAGAGAGAGAGAGAGAGAGAAGATAGACAGAGACAGACAGAGAGACAGACAGACAAAGACAGAGAGGGACAGAGACAGACAGAGAGAAACAGACAGAGAGAGAGAGAGAGAGAGAGAGAGAAACAGACAGACGGAGGAGAGAGACAGAGAGAGACAGACAGACAGGAAGAGACAGAGAGTAAGACAGAAGACAGACACAGAGAGAGAAATAGGCAGAGAGAGAGAGAGACAGACAGACAGACAGAGATGGACAGAGAGAGAAGATAGAGACAGACAGAGAGACAGACAGACAAAGACAGAGAGGGACAGAGAGAGACAGAGAGAAACAGAGAGAGAGAGAGAGAGAGAGAGAGAGAGAAACAGACAGACGGGGGAGAGAGACAGAGAGAGACAGACAGACAGACTGGAAGAGAAAGAGAGTAAGACAGAAGACAGACACAGAGAGAGAAATAGGCAGAGAGAGAGAGAGAGAGAGAGAGAGAGAGACAGACAGAGATGGACA
>NW_020259427.1:0-5045 GCF_003255815.1 Theropithecus gelada | reverse complement strand
CCTCTGGGAAGCTTGAACTGGGTGGAGCTCACAGCAGCTCAAGGAAACCTGCCTGTCTCTGTAGACTCCACCTCTGGGGACAGGGCACAGATAAACAACAACAAAAGCAGCAGAAACCTCTGCAGACGCAAATGACTCTGTCTGACAGCTTTGAAGAGAGCAGTGGATCTCCCAACACGGAGGTTGAGATCTGAGAAGGGACAGACTGCCTGCTCAAGTGGGTCCCTGACCCCTGAGTAGCCTAACTGGGAGACATCCCCCACTAGGGGCAGTCTGACAGCCCACACCTCACAGGGTGGAGTACACCCCTGAGAGGAAGCCTCCAAAGCAAGAATCAGACAGGTACACTCGCTGTTCAGCAATATTCTATCTTCTGCAGCCTCTGCTGCTGATACCCAGGCAAACAGGGTCTGGAGTGGACCTCAAGCTATCTCCAACAGACCTACAGCTGAGGGTCCTGACTGTTAGAAGGAAAACTATCAAACAGGGAGGACACCTACACCAAAACCCCATCAGTACGTCACCATCATCATCAAAGACCAGGGGCAGATAAAACCACAAAGATGGGGAAAAAGCAGGGCAGAAAAGCTGGAAATTCAAAAAATAAGAGCGCATCTCCCCCAGCAAAGGAGCGCAGCTCATCACCAGCAACGGATCAAAGCTTGACGGAGAATGACTTTGACGAGATGAGAGAAGAAGGCTTCAGTCCATCAAATTTCTCAGAGCTAAAGGAGGAATTACGTACCCAGTGCAAAGAAACTAAAAATCTTGAAAAAAGAGTGCAAGAATTGATGGCTAGAGTAATTAATGCAGAGAAGGTCATAAACGAAATGAAAGAGATGAAAACCATGACACGAGAAATACGTGACAAATGCACAAGCTTCAGTAACCGACTCGATCAACTGGAAGAAAGAGTATCAGCGATTGAGGATCAAATGAATGAAATGAAGCGAGAAGAGAAACCAAAAGAAAAAAGAAGAAAAAGAAATGAACAAAGCCTGCAAGAAGTATGGGATTATGTAAAAAGACCAAATCTACGTCTGATTGGGGTGCCTGAAAGTGAGGGGGAAAATGGAACCAAATTGGAAAACACTCTTCAGGATATCATCCAGGAGAACTTCCCCAACCTAGTAGGGCAGGCCAACATTCAAATCCAGGAAATACAGAGAATGCCACAAAGATACTCCTTGAGAAGAGCAACTCCAAGACACATAATTGCCAGATTCACCAAAGTTGAAATGAAGGAAAAAATCTTAAGGGCAGCCAGAGAGAAAGGTCGGGTTACCCACAAAGGGAAGCCCATCAGACTAACAGCAGATCTCTCGGCAGAAACTCTACAAGCCAGAAGAGAGTGGGGGCCAATATTCAACATTCTGAAAGAAAAGAATTTTCAACCCAGAATTTCATATCCAGCCAAACTAAGTTTCATAAGTGAAGGAGAAATAAAATCCTTTACAGATAAGCAAATGCTTAGAGATTTTTTCACCACTAGGCCTGCCTTACAAGAGACCCTGAAGGAAGCACTCAACATGGAAAGGAACAACCGGCACCAGCCGTTGCAAAAACATGCCAAAATGTAAAGACCATCGAGGCTAGGAAGAAACTGCATCAACTAACAAGCAAAATAACCAGTTAATATCATAATGGCAGGATCAAGTTCACACATAACAATCTTAACCTTAAATGTAAATGGACTAAATGCTCCAATGAAAAGACACAGACTGGCAAACTGGATAAAGAGTCAAGACCCATCAGTCTGCTGTATTCAGGAGACCCATCTCACACGCAGAGACATACATAGGTTCAAAATAAAGGGATGGAGGAAGATTTACCAAGCAAATGGAGAACAAAAGAAAGCAGGGGTTGCAATACTAGACTCTGATAAAACACACTTTAAACCATCAAAGATCAAAAGAGACAAAGAAGGCCATTACATAATGGTAAAGGGATCAATTCAACAGGAAGAGCTGACTATCCTAAATATATATGCACCCAATACAGGAGCACCCAGATTCATAAAACAAGTCCTTACAGACTTATAAAGAGACGTAGACTCCCATACAATAATAATGGGAGACTTCAACACTCCACTGTCAACATTAGACACATCAACGAGACAGAAAGTTAACAAGGATATCCAGGAATTGAACTCATCTCTGCAGCAAGCAGACCTAATAGACATCTATAGAACTCTCCACCCCAAATCAACAGAATATACATTCTTCTCAGCACCACATCGCACTTATTCCAAAATTGACCACATAATTGGAAGTAAAGCACTCCTCAGCAAATGTACAAGAACAGAAATTATAACAAACTGTCTCTCAGACCACAGTGCAATCAAACTAGAACTCAGGACTAAGAAACTCAATCAAAACCGCTCAACTACATGGAAACTGAACAACCTGCTCCTGAATGACTACTGGGTACATAATGAAATGAAGGCAGAAATAAAGATGTTCTTTGAAACCAATGAAAACAAAGATACAACATACCAGAATCTCTGGGACACATTTAAAGCAGTGTGTAGGGGGAAATTTATAGCACTAAATGCCCACAAGAGAAAGCAGGAAAGATCTAAAATTGACACTCTAACATCACAATTAAAAGAACTAGAGAAGCAAGAGCAAACATATTCAAAAGCTAGCAGAAGGCAAGAAATAACTAAGATCAGAGCAGAACTGAAGGAGATAGAGACACAAAAAAGCCTTCAAAAAATCAATGAATCCAGGAGTTGGTTTTTTGAAAAGATCAACAAAATTGACAGACCGCTAGCAAGACTAATAAAGAAGAAAAGAGAGAAGAATCAAATCGACGCAATTAAAAATGATAAAGGGAATATCACCACCGACCCCACAGAAATACAAACTACCATCAGAGAATACTATAAACACCTCTATGCAAATAAACTAGAAAATCTAGAAGAAATGGATAATTTCCTGGACACTTACACTCTTCCGAGACTAAACCAGGAAGAAGTTGAATCCCTGAATAGACCAATAGTAGGCTCTGAAATTGAGGCAATAATTAATAACCTACCAACCAAAAAAAGTCCAGGACCAGATGGATTCACAGCCGAATTCTACCAGAGGTACAAGGAGGAGCTGGTACCATTCCTTCTGAAAGTATTCCAATCAATAGAAAAAGAGGGAATCCTCCCTAACTCATTTTATGAGGCCAACATCATCCTGATACCAAAGCCTGGCAGAGATACAACAAAAAAAGAGAATTTTAGACCAATATCCTTGATGAACATCGATGCAAAAATCCTCAATAAAATACTGGCAAACCAGATTCAGCAGCACATCAAAAAGCTTATCCACCATGATCAAGTGGGCTTCATCCCTGGGATGCAAGGCTGGTTCAACATTCGCAAATCAATAAACATAATCCAGCATATAAACAGAACCAAAGACAAGAACCACATGATTATCTCAATAGATGCAGAAAAGGCTTTTGACAAAATTCAACAGCCCTTCATGCTAAAAACGCTCAATAAATTCGGTATTGATGGAACGTACCTCAAAATAATAAGAGCTATTTATGACAAACCCACAGCCAATATCACACTGAATGGGCAAAAACTGGAAAAATTCCCTTTGAAAACTGGCACAAGACAGGGATGCCCTCTCTCACCACTCCTATTCAACATAGTGTTGGAAGTTCTGGCTAGGGCAATCAGGCAAGAGAAAGAAATCAAGGGTATTCAGTTAGGAAAAGAAGAAGTCAAATTGTCCCTCTTTGCAGATGACATGATTGTATATTTAGAAAACCCCGTTGTCTCGGCCCAAAATCTCCTTAAGCTGATAAGCAACTTCAGCAAAGTCTCAGGATACAAAATTAATGTGCAAAAATCACAAGCATTCTTATACACCAGTAACAGACAAACAGAGAGCCAAATCATGAAAGAACTTCCATTCACAATTGCTTCAAAGAGAATCAAATACCTAGGAATCCAACTTACTAGGGATGTAAAGGACCTCTTCAAGGAGAACTACAAACCACTGCTCAGTGAAATAAAAGAGGACACAAACAAATGGAAGAACATACCATGCTCATGGATAGGTATCCCGGCCCGCGGGATAGTCAAAGCAGGCCCTGGAGGAGGGAGTGGGAATTTGGGGGACAAGAGACACGAGAAATGGAGACAAGACAGTGCTCTGATCAAGTCTCGTTTAATGGCGGTAATGCAATGCCTTATATACACTTGGAGGGGAGGGGGTTGGGCCAGAGGCGGAGATGATCTCATCGCGGAGGGTGTGGCTAGGTAGGTATTGGTTTCTCTGGTCGGACGTCATGTTGCGCCTGCGCTGTCAGTTGGTAATTTTCCCGGGCGCAGGATGGTGCCTGCGCTACAAAGTAACAATTTTCGCAGCACGGGGGAAAAACAGGTGAAAAAAAACAGGAAGAGCGCCATCTTGTATGAGGTATTGATACAAAAGAGAAACAACAAATCTAGGGAGGAGGTAGAAGGTGGAAAGGAATAGAGCTCGGGCGTTTAATCATTAATTATTACTTGCTATGGCCGGGGCGCGCAGCTCCAGACAGATAGGAAGAATCAATATCGTGAAAATGGCCATACTGCCCAAGGTAATTTATAGATTCAATGCCATCCCCATCAAGCTACCAATGAGTTTCTTCACAGAATTGGAAAAAACTGCTTTAAAGTTCATATGGAAACAAAAAAGAGCCCGCATCTCCAAGACAATCCTAAGTCAAAAGAACAAAGCTGGAGGCATCACGCTACCTGACTTCAAACTATACTACAAGGCTACAGTAACCAAAACAGCATGGTACTGGTACCAAAACAGAGATATAGACCAATGGAACAGAACAGAGTCCTCAGAAATAATAGCACACATCTACAGCCATCTGATCTTTGACAAACCTGAGAGAAACAAGAAATGGGGAAAGGATTCCCTATTTAATAAATGGTGCTGGGAAAATTGGCTAGCCATAAGTAGAAAGCTGAAACTGGATCCTTTCCTTACTCCTTATACGAAAATTAATTCAAGATGGATTAGAGACTTAAATGTTAGACCTAA
>NW_020259426.1:0-5047 GCF_003255815.1 Theropithecus gelada | reverse complement strand
TATTTACTGAATTTGGATTGTGATCAATAATGACCAGCCTAGAAGACCTCTGAAAGTTTGATCATTCTCTTCCCTCTGGGCAGGCACAGCTTTTCCCTGCAGAGACAGACTGTGAGCTGGGAGGGAGTTCCTTCTCAGCACGTCCTCTGTGCCTGCTTTTCCCATTTGGGTTTTTGAGAGTTCAGAACTCCAGGAAGATCTTCCTATGCTGGAGATTTCCCTGCGAATGTTTCATTCTGCACAAAGAACAAATCAGAGAGACCTTCGCCTCTCTGTTCCATCTGCGGACTCTAGAGGCTTATCTGTCTTTTTATTCTGTTAACCAAGACTGTTAGACATGTTGGCCTTGGTTCTTTCACAGGTTGCAGAGAAAATAAGACTGTTATAGAACCAACACTTATGGCGTATGGGTTAATGTAGCGTTGGCAAGACTGTCCATGAGGGCAGGCAAGGGATTTACCATCCGGCAAAATACAAACACCTCAGTCTTTTGGCTTTTGGTTAACAAATGCGACATCGCATGTGGCCCTATTACAGCTACCGTTAAGTGCACACACATTTCTTTTCTCCCATTATTCGATTTGCACATGCTCACACATCCAAAAGTAACGATACACTTGCATTAAAAGGAATCTAAATTTTGAAACATATTGTAACGAACAGGAAAAATTATTCTATCATCTACATATCTTTTCAAATGTGGGTTTTCCTGGCAAGGTCCTTAAGTTTCGCCTGAGTCCNTTCCATCCCACCTACTCGTCCTTCTGCCCCATCTGCTACCCGTCTCTGAACCAGTTCGTGCCCGTCCACTACCCCGTCGTGGGCATCGCCCTGCCGACCTCTTCGTGCGTGAATCTTCAGAAGGGCTGCATCTGCCGCCCGCATGTCCGCTGGGGCCCCAACTTCCACCACATCCCTCCCTATCCCCCCACGCCCCCGCCCAGCCCCTGCTTCTAGAGCCTGCCTGCAGCCCGCCCCCCACCAGCCACCCACGCGGCCCTGACGATCCACGACCCCACGGAGAGGCCCCTGCAGGGACCGTGCTCGGGCAGCGAAGGAGCGGACCCCGGGGTCCCCACGGCCTGGCTGTGGACACGGGGACGCAGGACCACGGACACCCACCCTCGGCCTCCGCTGCCTGCTCAGCCGGCCAGGCCCGTCTCTGCATTTGGAACTGGCTTCCCCGTGGGCCTTGGTGTGGAACCACCGAGCAAACTGCTGGCCCGAGACGGAGAAGGGAGAGCACGAGGAAGCGGCGCCTCTGCTCGCTGGGAGGGAAACGACTGGCCAAGGTGAGGCCTAACCACATGCCCATGACCCCCAGGTCTGTCCCGTGACGGGAAGCCCTTTCCTGGAGGGGTAAGGGCTGGATCGCAGGAAGCTGGGGCTGTGGGAGCGCTGTTGCCTGGAGACCGCGTGGGACGCCGTTGCCTGGAGACGGCAGAAGCCCGGGGCCAGGGAGAGAGGCACCAGGGAGCAGAGAGCGCATGGAGCCCGATGGAGCAACGCCAAGGCCATGGCGGGACACCCCAGGATGAGGTCCCTCAGAACCAGATCTTGCAGGAGCTGTACCTCAAAGAGCTACCAGCCCGGAACGTCTACGTCCGGCATCACGTGAACCCCTCCACGAGGTCCACAGATCACCAGGAAGCACATGTCTTGGCATGGTAACCTGGAGGAACCTGGAGACGCCAGATTTCAGAATCTCATTCACCACGCTGCCCAGGGACCAAGGAAGAAGGACCCAGACACAGACTGAAAATCAGGAAACTGATTGGGACTCAGAGCCCTCGCTCAACCCAGAATGCCCGGATCCCAGGCTGAACCACGGCGGGGTCTGCAATGACACTGCTCTGTGCAAGGCTCAGATGTGGAGCCTGGGAGACTTTTATCGCCACCAGTGACATCCCAGCGGTGGAGTGAGGCCCGGATTTCACCTCCCTAGTGTGCACTGCCCGGAGAAATAAATGTTATTTTAAAGCCAAATAAATAAAAATAAACTAAGTTTTAGATGTTGGAATTTTGTAGCATGATTTTTCCCAGGAATTGTTCCCCATCTTCAGTCCTCCTATAGTACCGGTGAGTGCCATGAGAGTAGCCACGTTGACCTAGAGAGTAATATGTTGACCCTGCCTCCTCCGCCAGTCCTTTGGATCAGGGATGGGAAAGTGACCCCGGCTAGGCTAAGAGACAGCACAGAACCAAGAGAGAGCGGTGACTGTCTCTCTCCAAATTGCTGAACTGATGATGACATGTGGACTTAGTATCGGTATTAGTCTGTTCTCATGCTTCTAATAAAGACATACCCAAGACTGGGTAATTTATAAAGGAAAGAGGTTTAATGGACTCACAGTTCAGCATGGCTGAGGAGGCCTCACAATCATGGCGGAAGGCGAAGGAGAAGCAAAGTCACGCGTTATACCGCTGCAGGGAAGAGAGCTTGTGCAGGGGAACTTCCCTTTATAAAACCATCAGATCTTGTGAGACTATTTACTACCATGAGAACAGCAGGAGGGAAACGGCCCCCACGAGTTAATTATCTCCACCTGGTCCTGCCCTTGACATGTGGGGATTATTACAATTCAAGGTGAGATTTGGAGGGGGGCGGGGTGACACAGCCAAACCATATCAGTATCTATTGGTATTCTAGACCAGGGCCAGCACCTGTTTCTAAATAATTTTTTTTCCCCTTTTACTCTAACCTTTCCTTTTACTCTAGCCTCTATACTCTAAGAAATAATGTTTTCTTTTTTTTTCCTTTTACTCTAAATCATGTTTTCTAGGAACACGGTAGTGGCCATTTGTTTACCTGCTGTCTATGACTGCTTTTGTGCTCTAACGGCCAAGGTGAGTGGTTATGAGAGAGACCTCATGACCCTCAAGCCTATGTGACCAGTCCCTGAGGAACTCCAGAACTTAGGGGCTGGGTAGAGGAAAAAGCTGATAAATGACACCAGCTAAGAGAGGCTGTAGAGAGTGAGTGAAAACCGGGAGAGTGTGATATCATAAAGGTCGGGGCCTTTTCAAAAACCTGCCAGGCCGGACATGGTGGCTCACACTTGTAATCCCAGCACTTTGGGAGGCCGAGGCAGGCGGATCACGAGGTCATGAGTTCAAGAGCAGCCTGACCAACCTGGGGAAACCCCACCTCTACTAAAAATACAAAAATTAACCGGGCATGGTGGTGCGCACCTGTAATCCCAGCTGCTCAGGAGGCTGAATCGCTTGAACCCAGGAGACGGAGGTTGCAGTGAGCCAAGATCTCGCCACTGCACTCCAACCTGGGTGACAGAGTGACACTCTGTCTCAATAATAATGATAATAATAAAATAAAAACAACAAAAAAACCTGCCAATCCCAGTGGAGGTCTAGAATCTCCATTTGGTCTGAGGAACTAAAAAGGCAACAAGAGAGAAAAATGAAGTAACTGCACACCAAGAAGGGGCTAGAGTTGAAGAAAGTCCTGACTGTCCAAAGCCAATGTTCTCAATGGTCTTGAGGTTCAGCCACATTCCCCAAGTTCACTTGAGACACCCCCAGTTGTCTAACTGCCTCTTTTTATTTAAACTACTTTGAGTTGGGATATCATGTTATTTGCAACCAGAGGGCACCATTACTTAATTTCTTCACTCATCTGTCCCTCATTCATTCCTTCATTCCAAAGTTTCACGGACTCTTCCTGTGTGAGACAGGATGCTGAGAATGGGTGATACAGTGGCAAACAGGACAGCCATGGGCCCTGACCTTATGAAGTTTCTATTTTCATATAACGAGTTAAGTTCTGGTCCTGGGAGACCACCAAGACGTCACAATAGGCCAGATGCAGTGGCGCATGCCTGTAATTCCAACACTTTGGGAGGCCGAGGCACGTAAATCACTTGAGCCCAGGACTTGTAGATCAGCCTGGACAACATGGCAAAACCCTGTCTCTACTAAAAATATAAACATTAGCTGGGCATGGTGTCATGCACCTGTAGGCCTAGCTGAGGTGGAAGGATCAATTGAGCCTGGGAGGTCAAGGCTGCAGTGAGCTATGATCGGGCTACTGCACTCCAGTGTGAGTGGCAAAGCAAGACCTTGTCTCAAAAAATTAAAAAAAAAAAAAAAAAGAAAAAAAGTCCCAATAGCAGTTGCAGGTCAGAAACGAGGTCTCAATTGAAGAGTATAAATTTGGGAGTCATTGCCCTGTTGTGGGATTTAAAGACAGGGAAATAAAGGACATTGCCTAGGAAGAAGGTATCAAATGAGAATTGAAGTGTGTATGTGACCCGTCCCTGAAGACCTCCAATATTCAGGAGTTTGGTAGAGACAAAAGAGTGGATTCAGGAGACTAGAGAACAGAGGCTGTAGAGGAGGAGAAACACCAGTGAGCATAATATCATAGAAGGCAGGGTGTGGTGGCTCACACCTGTCATCCCAACACTTTGGGAGGCCGAGGTGGGAGAATTCATCCCACCTTGGGAGGCCGAGGTGGGAGAATTGCTTGACCCCAGGAGTTCAAGACTAGCCTGGGCAACATAGTGAGACCTCATCTCTACAAAAATTTTAAAAATTAGCTGGGCATGATGGCACACATCTCTGGACCCAGCTGCTTGGGAGGCTGAGGCAGGAGGATCGCTCGAGCCTCAGAAGTCAAGGCTGCAGTGAGTTGTGATCATGCCATCGTACTCCAGCATGGGTGACAGAGAAAGAATCTGTCTCAATATGTGTATATCTCACAGAAGCCATGTTAAGAGACTGCCTTAAGGAATCAGTGGTATATTTGTCAAATGCTGTCAAGAAGAGAAAATGAGACTGAAAGAGATTATTCTATTTAGTTCCATAGAGGTCAATCCAGAACCAGGCAAGAACAATTTTAATACAAGTGTCTCAAGTTTTTTTAATTGCAGGTAACTAAAAACTAGGTAACTAAAGACTCCAACTGACTCAGGCAATACAGATTTATAAACCCACATAATAGAAAACTCAGGGATAGGGTGAGTTTCAGGGATGGTTTGATTCAGCGTTTCAACAATGTCATCAGGCACCTGGAATCCTTTTGTCTCTC
>NW_020259425.1:0-5048 GCF_003255815.1 Theropithecus gelada | reverse complement strand
GTTTTGATTTGCATTTCTCTGATGGCCAGTGATGATGAGCATTTTTTCATGTGTTTGTTGGCTGTATGAATGTCTTCTTTTGAGAAATGTCTATTCATATCCTTTGCCCACTTTTTGATGGGGTTGTTTGTTTTTTTCTTGTAAATTTGTTTGAGTTCTTTGTAGGTTCTGGATATTAGCCCTTTGTCAGATGAGTAGATTGCAAAAATTTTCTCCCATTCTGTAGGTTGCCTGTTCACTCTGATGGTAGTTTCTTTTGCTGTGCAGAAGCTCTTTAGTTTAATGAGATCCCATTTGTCAATTTTGGCTTTTGCTGCTGTTGCTTTTGGTGTTTTAGACATGAAGTCTTTGCCCATGCCTATGTCCTGAATGGTACTACCTAGATTTTCCTCTAGGATTTTTATGGTATTAGGTCTAACATTTAAGTCTCTAATCCATCTTGAATTAATTTTCATATAAGGAGTAAGGAAAGGATCCAGTTTCAGCTTTCTACTTATGGCTAGCCAATTTTCCCAGCACCATTTATTAAATAGGGAATCCTTTCCCCATTTCTTGTTTCTCTCAGGTTTGTCAAAGATCAGATGGCTGTAGATGTGTGGTATTATTTCTGAGGACTCTGTTCTGTTCCATTGGTCTATATCTCTGTTTTGGTACCAGTACCATGCTGTTTTGGTTACTGTAGCCTTGTAGTATAGTTTGAAGTCAGGAAGCGTGATGCCTCCAGCTTTGTTCTTTTGACTTAGGATTGTCTTGGAGATGCGGGCTCTTTTTTGGTTCCATATGAACTTTAAAGCAGTTTTTTCCAATTCTGTGAAGAAACTCATTGGTAGCTTGATGGGGATGGCATTGAATCTATAAATTACCTTGGGCAGTATGGCCATTTTCACGATATTGATTCTTCCTATCCATGAGCATGGTATGTTCTTCCATTTGTTTGTGTCCTCTTTGATTTCACTGAGCAGTGGTTTGTAGTTCTCCTTGAAGAGGTCCTTTACATCCCTTGTAAGTTGGATTCCTAGGTATTTGATTCTCTTTGAAGCAATTGTGAATGGAAGTTCATTCATGATTTGGCTCTCTGTTTGTCTGTTACTAGTGTATAAGAATGCTTGTGATTTTTGCACATTAATTTTGTATCCTGAGACTTTGCTGAAGTTGCTTATCAGCTTAAGGAGATTTTGGGCTGAGACAATGGGGTTTTCTAAATATACAATCATGTCATCTGCAAACAGGGACAATTTGACTTCTTCTTTTCCTAACTGAATACCCTTGATTTCTTTCTCTTGCCTGATTGCCCTAGCCAGAACTTCCAACACTATGTTGAATAGGAGTGGTGAGAGAGGGCATCCCTGTCTTGTGCCAGTTTTCAAAGGGAATTTTTCCAGTTTTTGCCCATTCAGTATGATATTGGCTGTGGGTTTGTCATAAATAGCTCTTATTATTTTGAGGTACGTTCCATCAATACCGAATTTATTGAGCGTTTTTAGCATGAAGGGCTGTTGAATTTTGTCAAAAGCCTTTTCTGCATCTATTGAGATAATCATGTGGTTCTTGTCTTTGGTTCTGTTTATATGCTGGATTATGTTTATTGATTTGCGAATGTTGAACCAGCCTTGCATCCCAGGGATGAAGCCCACTTGATCATGGTGGATAAGCTTTTTGATGTGTTGCTGAATCCGGTTTGCCAGTATTTTATTGAGGATTTTTGCATCGATGTTCATCAGGGATATTGGTCTAAAATTCTCTTTTTTTGTTGTATCTCTGCCAGGCTTTGGTATCAGGATGATGTTGGCCTCATAAAATGAGTTAGGGAGGATTCCCTCTTTTTCTATTGATTGGAATAGTTTCAGAAGGAATGGTACCAACTCCTCCTTGTACCTCTGGTAGAATTCAGCTGTGAATCCATCTGGTCCTGGACTTTTTTTGGTTGGTAGGCTATTAATTGTTGCCTCGATTTCAGAGCCTGCTATTGGTCTATTCAGGGATTCAACTTCTTCCTGGTTTAGTCTTGGAAGAGTGTAAGTGTCCAGGAAATTATCCATTTCTTCTAGATTTTCCAGTTTATTTGCGTAGAGGTGTTTATAGTATTCTCTGATGGTAGTTTGTATTTCTGTGGGGTCGGTGGTGATATCCCCTTTTTCATTTTTAATTGCGTCGATTTGATTCTTCTCTCTTTTCTTCTTTATTAGTCTTGCTAGTGGTCTGTCAATTTTGTTGATCTTTTCAAAAAACCAACTCCTGGATTCATTGATTTTTTGGAGGGTTTTTTTGTGTCTCTATCTCCTTCAGTTCTGCTCTGATCTTAGTTATTTCTTGCCTTCTGCTAGCTTTGGAATGTGTTTGCTCTTGCTTCTCTAGTTCTTTTCATTGTGATGTTAGAGTGTCAATTTTAGATCTTTCCTGTTTTCTCTTGTGGGCATTTAGTGCTATAAATTTCCCTCTACACACTGCTTTAATGTGTCCCAGAGATTCTGGTATGTTGTATCTTTGTTCTCATTGGTTTCAAAGAACATCTTTATTTCTGCCTTCATTTCGTTATGTACCCAGTAGTCATTCAGGAGCAGGTTGTTCAGTTTCCATGTAGTTGAGCGATTTAGATTGAGTTTCTTATTCCTGAGTTCTAGTTTGATTGCACTGTGATCTGAGAGACAGTTTGTTATAATCTCTGTTCTTGTACATTTGCTGAGGAGTGCTTTACTTCCAATTATGTGGTCAATTTTGGAATAAGTGCGATGTGGTGCTGAGAAGAATGTATGTTCTGTTGATTTGGGGTGGAGAGTTCTATAGACGTCTATTAGGTCTGCTTGCTGCAGAGATGAGTTCAATTCCTGGATATCCTTGTTAACTTTCTGTCTCGTTGATCTGTCTAATGTTGACAGTGGAGTGTTGAAGTCTCCCATTATTATTTTATGGGAGCCTAAGTCTCTTTGTAAGTCTCTAAGGACTTTCTTTATGAATCTGTGTGCTCCTGTATTGGGTGCATAAATATTTAGGATAGTTAGCTCTTCCTGTTGAATTGATCCCTTTACCATTCTGGAATGGCCTTCTTTGTCTCTTTTGATCTTTGATGGTTTAAAGTCTGTTTTATCAGAGACTAGGATTGCAACCCCTGCTTTTTTTTGTTCTCCATTTGCTTGGTAAATCTTCCTCCATCCCTTTATTTTGAGCCTATGTATGTCTCTGCGTGTGAGATGGGTTTCCTGAATACAGCAGTCTGATAGGTCTTGACTCTTTATCTAGTTTGCCAGTCTGTGTCTTTTAATGGGAGCATTTAGTCCATTTACATTTAAGTTTAATATTGTTATGTGTCAACTTGACCCTGCCGTTATGATATTAACTGTTTATTTTGCTCATTAGTTGATGCAGTTTCTTCCTAGCCTCGACGGTCTTTACATTTTGGCATGTTTTTGCAATGGCTGGTACCGGTTGTTCCTTTCCATGTTTAGTGCTTCCTTCAAGGTCTCTTGTAAGGCAGGCCTAGTGGTGACAAAATCTCTAAGCATTTGCTTATCTGTAAAGGATTTTATTTCTCCTTCACTTATGAAACTCAGTTTGGCTGGATATGAAATTCTGGGTTGACAATTCTTTTCTTGAAGAATGTTGAATATTGGCCCCCACTCTCTTCTGGCTTGGAGAGTTTCTGCCGAGAGATCTGCTGTGAGTCTGATGGGCTTCCCTTTGTGGGTAACCTGACCTTTCTCTCTGGCTGCCCTTAAGATTTTTTCCTTCATTTCAACTTTGGTGAATCTGGCAATTATGTGTCTTGGAGTTGCTCTTCTCGAGGAGTATCTTTGTGGCGTTCTCTGTATTTCCTGGATTTGAATGTTGGCCTGCCCTACTAGGTTGGGGAAGTTCTCCTGGATGATATCCTGAAGAGTGTTTTCCAACTTGGTTCCATTTTCCCCCTCACTTTCAGGCACCCCAATCAGTCGTAGATTTGGTCTTTTTACATAATCCCATACTTCTTGCAGGCTTTGTTGATTTCTTTTTCTTCTTTTTTCTTTTGGTTTCTCTTCTCGCTTCATTTCATTCATTTGATCCTCAATCGCTGATACTCTTTCTTCCAGTTGATCGAGTCGGTTACTGAAGCTTGTGCATTTGTCACGTATTTCTCGTGTCATGGTTTTCATCTCTTTCATTTCGTTTATGACCTTCTCTGCATTAATTAGTCTAGCCGTGAATTCTTCCACTTTTTTTTCAAGATTTTTAGTTTCTTTGCACTGGGTACGTAATTCCTCCTTTAGCTCTGAGAAATTTGATGGACTGAAGCCTTCTTCTCTCATCTCGTGAAAGTCATTCTCCGTCCAGCTTTGATCCGTTGCTGGCGATGAGCTGCGCTCCTTTGCCGGGGGAGATGTGCTCTTATTTTTTGAATTTCCAGCTTTTCTGCCCTGCTTTTTCCCCATCTTTGTGGTTTTATCTGCCTCTGGTCTTTGATGATGGTGATGTACTGATGGGGTTTTGGTGTAGGTGTCCTTCCTGTTTGATAGTTTTCCTTCTAACAGTCAGGACCCTCAGCTGTAGGTCTGTTGGAGATTGCTTGAGGTCCACTCCAGACCCTGTTTGCCTGGGTATCAGCAGCAGAGGCTGCAGAAGATAGAATATTTCTGAACAGCGAGTGTACCTGTCTGATTCTTGCTTTGGAAGCTTCCTCTCAGGGGTGTACTCCACCCTGCGAGGTGTGGGGTGTCAGACTGCCCCTAGTGGGGGATGTCTCCCAGTTAGGCTACTCAGGGGTCAGGGACCCACTTGAGCAGGGAGTCTGTCCCTTCTCAGATCTCAACCTCCGTGTTGGGAGATCCACTGCTCTCTTCAAAGCTGTCAGACAGAGTCGTTTGCGTCTGCAGAGGTGTCTGCTGCTTTGTTATTGTTTTCTGTGCCCTGCCCCCAGAGGTGGAGTCTACAGAGACAGGCAGGTTTCCTTGAGCTGCTGTGAGCTCCACCCAGTTCGAGCTTCCCAGCAGCTTTGTTTACCTACTTAAGCCTCAGCAATGGCGGGCGCCCCTCCCCCAGCCTCGCTGCTGCCTTGCCGGTAGATCACAGACTGCTGT
>NW_020259424.1:0-5048 GCF_003255815.1 Theropithecus gelada | reverse complement strand
AGCAGCAGGAGGAACGGAAAATTGCCCTAAGATGGTGTGGCAGACCAGTGAGGACCCTGGGAGGGGAAATGGGGGAGGGGTGTGCATGGAGAGGGACCCAGATCAGGCACCCGCTGCCTGGTCATTGAGCTGACAAAGCTTCCTCCACAAGGGCTGGACTCCTGGTCCACGCCTGCCTACCCGGCCCCAGGCCAGCAAACTGTGGGCACCAGCTCATGGTGCACAGAAATATGCACTCCGGATGAATCACACAGCTCAATGTTAAATGTAAAAGAGAAAACCTCAGGAGAGAATGCTAAGCTTTTGTGTCCCCTGGAGAAATGTTCTTCAGTGTGAGAGAGCAGAAACCCAGGTGGTCGGCAGCCGTCTGGTGTGGTGCCAGGGCAGAGCGCTGACCTGTTAGAGCAGCCTGGAGTTCTGCCCACCTCGACCCACTGCGGCAGCCTCTGCATCTGCAGGGTAAGACCTTCAGGTTTAGCACCGCAAACCCAGGCATTTGGAGCCTATTGGGCCAGTATCGCTGATCAGGTGCAGATGGGCCGGCTGAATTCACCTGAATTGTAGCTGCCAGGCTTCGTGAGAAATGTGGGTGCTGCTGGTACTGGCCGGCTGGGGCCTCTGGTGCACCATTGCTGCCTGGACACATGTCCCCCAGGCACTTGGGGCCCCCAACACCCAAAGCGGCCATGAGGTGCGGGGCCTCCCTCTGGCTAGGGGGAGCAAAGAGACAGCGAGTGTGACAGCCAGGCTGGGCCTCAGCGCTCCCAGGGTGGTGGGGATGTGACGGGTGGGGTCAGGCCAGGTCCACAGGGAAGATTTGTAGGACTGGGGCTGGGAGCTGGCCTTGAATCCTGAGCCACCCACCAGCAGCAAACTGCAATTTTGCAGAGTTTGACCCTCTGGCACCTCTCTAAGGCAGCTAGGCTGGGACAGGACTGTCAACAGCAGCACCAATGCCTGTGTGTCCTGAGCAGGGGGTGCTGCACTCACAGGCTCCAACCAACATCATCATTAACATTTTTCCCCACTGCAAGGATCATGCAAACCCTACCAGTTTCATTCCAATGTTTTTTGAAAAACATACTTGAACACAGAGCCGGGAGTTTTGACAGGTAGGCTTTAGGAGCTTTGTCACTGCCACCAGGACACAGGGATCTCCTGATGAGGTGCTCAGGGACCTGTAGGGCCCAGAGGCCAGGGGGTTGGGAGTGCCTGGAGTGGCCAGCAGGGAGGCCTCAGAGCCACACCTCCTCCTCCCCTAGTCACCCCAGCAGACCAGGGAGGGGGTATCTATCATTCTCTGCCTGTCACTTTCTTCTCCACCCCACCACCTATGCATTGAACATAGACAATGCATGAGGTCGCGCTGTCTGGAGTCAGCCGCAACCACTGTTCCATCAAAGGACTCTGCACCGGAGACCCTGGGCTTCCTGCAGGGGCTAAGCTGTGCAGGGCCCCAAGACAGTGAGAAAGATTCAGCCTGGAGGCAGGTGGTTAGACATAGGTCCCTGAGGGTCCCCTTTAAGGTCTCAACCCTAGGATCCCATGGGGTTCTATTGCTGTGGTTCGAATTTCTGAGTCTCTCCCTTGATTTTGCTGATTTTGCCTCTTTACAGATTATTTCCTTTTGGGTTTTCTGTACTTCCAGAGAATTTTTTATTGTAATTATTTCTGACACTGCCTGAGGATTGAGATTTTATGGTTTTCAGGAGTTATGGTTTTCAATACATCTTTACGTTCCCTCATCTTGCTCTCCTAGAAGCTGGCTCTATGCTGTTAGCTGCCTCCACACATATGCCTTTCATTTGTTAGGACTCAAGTGTCACATCCGAAATGGGGTCTAGTGAGGTAGATCTGCAAGACCCATTCCTTGGTTGAAGTAGCAAGCCCTGGAGTGGCCCAGCAGGTGCTGGTAAGCTGACCTGCGAGAGACTGACTACACAATGACAGAGCCCAGACTACATATAAAAATCAAACTCCGAGCCACAGTCTGCAGCAACCAGTCCCAAAGCCAGCCCGGGATCTGCAGCAACAGCCCAGGAAGCCAGCCTGCTAGAAGTCAGAGGTGCAGGAAGCCAGCCCGCTATCTCCAGTCAGTCCAGGGAGCCTAACACCACCCTGTAACAATCAGCCTAAAACAGCCAGAACTTGACTAGTAACAGCTTCCCTAATTTTTGTCCAGGCTTCCAACTTAGAACCAACCAGAAAAAGTGAAATCTGCTGCCCTAACTGACCACACAGGAGATGCTATTTCTGGTCAGCCACCACAGCTTCCCCAAGCCAAGAGCCTCCACTCAGAGTGTACCTGGAGTCTCCCCTTTTCCCACTGTGAACCTTTCCCATCCTCTGCCTGTCTGCAAGTCTCTACCAAAATGCAAGTGGCGATGGCTGACTCCCTTGCTGGGGCCTTTGCATCTCCCATTTGAGTGGTCTTTGTTTGTCTCCAGGATGCTTCCCATGCTACTATAGATGGGCATTTCCTGCCCAACCAGAAAGATTTCACGTGTATGCCTGGGGACAGGGCGTGCCCAGGTGCATTTCTCCTGCCTCGTCCTTCTCTCTTTATCCCCCAGTCTTCCTCCTCACCCAGCTAGCCACAGGTGTCCACACGGAGCACAGTCTGAGGAGAGGCGGGTCAAACACAGTCAGGTTCTAGGCGGAGCTGAGTAGTGTTTGACAGGAGCCAGGTTCTCCCCTAGACAGATCTTTACATCATAAAAATGATTTTGTACTTGAGGATGTTGCTTCAGATCCACCAGGCATGAAGTCACCGCCTGAAATTAGGAAGAAAATATCCAATAAAGAGACCTTCTTCACTCCAGCATCCCTCTCCCCATGTGCCTTCTGAAGCTTCTGCAGCAAGCCTACAGACAGGTTCAGAAAGTGTTTCTAATAGGAGCAGAACAGCTCTAACACACACACACACACACACACACTCAACATGTGGGGAAGATTGAGGAGAGTGATGGCATGCAGTATCTGAGAGAATCTAGTCTCGAGGATTAAGGGAAGGCTCCCCAGCTGAGTGGGAAAGGTGAGCGTGTTCAGCCTCTCAGAGGCGTGGATGGCAGTGTCGTCCAGGCAGAAGACAAATGCACAAGGCTTGAAGCCGGAGCAAACAGCTTCCATATGCAGGAGCCCAAATACCAGGCGCTTCTATGGCAAGAACAAGAGTGAGGCAGGAGGGGTCAGGGTCCGGCATGCCAGGTCAATGACTTCGTGGACCCAGCAAACCAAGCTAGGCAAAGAGGGGCATGTTACTTCCTTATAGTATTTTTAATTAGAATAGTAATATTTTCTCTTTAATGCAAAGAACTTCTTAAATAATACCTATCCCAACCCCCACTATCCAGAGACACTCACACTGCTAGAGTTTTTAATGTATCCTTCAAGAGATATTTTCTATATAAACGGAAGGCTGAGATGTATATGCCGTTTTTTGTGGTCTCTTCCACCAAAACTTCCTCAAAGGTATTAAGAGCACAACACTTGAAAGCATGTTCATGTGTCTGTTGGCTGCATAAATGTCTTCTTTTGAGAAGTGTCTGTTCACATCCTTTGCCCACTTTTTGATGGGGTTGTTTTTTTCTTGTAAATTTGTTTTGAGTTCTTTGTAGGTTCTGGGTATTAGCCCTTTGTCAGATGAGTAAACTGCAAAATTTTTTTCCCATTCTGTAGGTTGCCTGTTCACTCTGATGGTAGTTTCTTTTGCTGTGCAGAAGCTCTTTAGTTTAATTAGATCCCATTTGTCAATTTTGGCTTTTGCTGCCGTTGCTTTTGGTGTTTTAGACATGAAGTCCTTGCCCATGCCTATGTCCTGAATAGCATTGCCTAGGTTTTCTTCTAGGGTTTTTATGGTTTTAGGTCTAACTTAAGTCTTTAATCCATCTTGAATTAATTTTTGTATAAGGTGTAAGTAAGGGATTCAGTTTCAGCTTTCTACACATATATGGTTAGCAAGTTTTCCCAGCATCATTTATTAAATAGGGAATCCTTTCCCCATTTCTTGTTTTTCTCAGGGTTGTCAAAGATCAGATGGTTGTAGATGTGTGCAGATGACATGATTGTATATCTAGAAAACCCCATCGTCTCAGCCCAAAATCTCCTTAAGCTGATAAGCAACTTCAGCAAAGTCTCAGGATACAAAATCAATGTACAAAAATCACAAGCATTCTTATACACCAATAACAGAGAAACAGAGAGCCAAATAATGAGTGAACTCTCATTCACAATTGCTTCAAAGAGAATAAAATACCTAGGAATCCAACTTACAAGGGATGTGAAGGACCTCTTCAAGGAGAACTACAAACCACTGCTTAACGAAAAAAAGGACACAAACAAATGCGAGAACATTCCATGCTCATGGATAGGAAGAATCAATATCTTGAAAACGGCCATACTACCCAAGGTAATTTATAGATTGGATGCCATCCCCATCAAGCTACCAATGACTTTCTTCACAGAATTGGAAAAAACTAAAGTTCATATGCAACCAAAAAAGAGCCCACATTGCCAAGTCAATCCTAAGCCAAAAGAACAAAGCTGGAGGCATCATGCTACCTGACTTCAAACTATCCTATAAGGCTACAGTAATGAAAACAGCATGGTACTGGTACCAAAACAGAGATATAGACCAAAGGAACAGAACAGAGCCCTCAGAAATGAGTATGATTTTTGATACTGTGTATTAACATACCAGCATAACCCAATGGACCAATATTTTCCAGTGACCAATATATGATGTCACAAAATAATGCATGGATTAAAGAAAAATTCAAAGTGCCTGAGATCTCAATGTACTCTGAAGTAACAGAGCATAAAGAGTGCATTGTTAAGATTCCACACTGCAACTAGCCTTTCAAAACCAATCATTTCTCAGGTTTTGGTGTACTGCCAGAGACTAACTAAAACTACCTAAAAAGGTCTACTATAATACTTCTCCTTTTTCCACCTAACATATCTGTGTAAGGCTGAAAGTTCTTCATAACCTTTACTAAAACAACCTATTGTAAAAGACTGATGCAAAAATACACATGAGAATTCAGCTC
>NW_020259423.1:0-5049 GCF_003255815.1 Theropithecus gelada | reverse complement strand
GTTTTTTTTGTTTTTTTTTGAGACAGAGTTTCGCTCTTGTTGCCCAGGCTGGAGTGCAATGGCACGATCTCAGCTCACCGCAACCTCTGCCTCCTGGGTTCAAGCGATTCTCCTATCTCAGCCTCCTGAGTAGCTGGGATTACAGGCATGCACCACCACGCCCAGCTAATTTTGTATTTTTAGTAGAGATGAGGTTTCACCATGTTGGCCAGGATGGTCTTGATCTCTTGACCTAGTGATCCGCCCACCTCGGCCTCCCAAAGTGCTAGGATTACAGGTGTGAGCCACTGCGCCTGGTCTCAAAGTAAATTTTTTTAACGTGAAAGGAAATGAGAACAGGTGGTAGCTAAACGGGGTTCAGATGGGAGAAGGAAAGTTATTTTTTTAAATAGGGCAGACCTGAGCTAGTGAACAGACTAGGGGATGCACGAATGGGGCAGAGGTTGGCAACAGAAGCAAGAGGGACTAATATGATGGACAGGAGACCCAAGCAGGCACCTGGTGAGAACAGCCGAGGTTGGGGGGCTAGTGGGCAGCTGGAGCAGGCAGTGGGAAGGTTCAACCTTTCTGGTAGTATGCATGTGTGTGTGTGGGGCGGGGGTGGGGGTGGGTGTGGGTTTGTGTAAAATCTCAGCTCTACACCCCTATCCACACTGTGTCTTCTGAGGGAAAGGGTTTAGTCAAAAAGGAAGAAGCATCTCTGCTTGGAATGGAGATAGGGTGGCCCAACCCAGAGCCTACCCTGACAAGGGAGGAGACCACCCCCTTCCTAGCGCCCTGATTTCAGGAAGGGAGGGAGCCAGGGCTGGCTGGGTGGAAGGGCCAGGTGATGGAAGTCCTGGAGGAACTGCCCTGGATCAGCTGGGTGCGAGGGAGCCTCTGAAGGCCTTTGAGAGGGAGAGAAGGGAAGATGGCTTTGAAAGAGAGAGAGTACCTCATCCTTGCTTCCCTGCCCATCAATCTAACCCTTGGCTTATGTACTGGGGATGGGGGGTGGGGCGGTTATTGTTTTAGAAGCACCAGAACCGCCAAAAGTATGGGCTGTGCGTCATCTTCCTCTCCTGCACCATGATGCCCAACTTTGAAGACCTGATCCATTTCGAGGTCAGCATCGGTCACTATGGGAACAAGATGGACCTGAATTACAAGCCTCTAGTCTCAAGCACGCAGTACAGCCCAGTGATATATGATG
The DNA here is from genome assembly GCF_003255815.1 of Theropithecus gelada. Lineage (NCBI taxonomy): Eukaryota > Metazoa > Chordata > Mammalia > Primates > Cercopithecidae > Theropithecus > Theropithecus gelada. Next base: position 3,857 of record NW_020259423.1, on the reverse strand, counting down.
GTAATTGTCAGATTCTGGCAAAGAGTAGAGATTCATTCATGCCACTGCATGCCAGACCCTGTGCTGGGCTCTCTCAGGGGTATTAGCTCATGGAAGATTCATAGGCATTATTTACCTATATTTCACACATGAAAAAACGAGGTTCAGGGAGATGAAGTCATTTGCCTAACTGTATAGCTAGCAGGTGGTGAACCCAAGAGTCGAAACTAGGTCTTGACATGAAGTCCTTCTCTACGCTGCTTTCCACACTACAACTTCTCCAGCCTCATCTTTTCCCCTACTACTCTGGACCAGCTCCCATCCATCCATCCTCCACCCATCAGTTCATGCATCCATCTATTTTTTATTCATCCATTCAGCCACTCAACTCTCACCTACCCACTTACCCCAACATCCAACCAACTACCCCTCCAGCCTTGAACCACCTCCCATCCATCCATCCTCCACCCACCAGTTCATGCATCCGTCTATTTTTTTATCCATCCATTCAACCACTCAACTCTCATCTACCCACTTACCCCCACATCCAACCAACTACCCCTCCAGCCGTTCATTCACTCCTCCAGTACGTACTTATTGCACACCTATAGTGGGCACTAGAGAGCAGCGGTTCTCAGAGAGCAAACCCTAGGCCAGCAGCATCAACATCACCTGGGAGCTTGTTAGAAATGCAGGTTCTCGACCCCACGCTAGACCTAGAGAATCCAGTAACCTGGGGAAGGACCCCAGCCTGTGTTTTATCAAGCCCTCCAGGTGACTGGGGTGCATGCTCCAGTTTGAGAACCACTGCTGCAGAGCACTCCTGTCTCACTTTCATCTTTTTCAGCTTTACCGTCTCATCACCCATTCTGAGCCTTTCTGGGCATCCCACTTCCCTAGCTCTCTTTTTAAAAAAGTTTTATTGAGATATAATACACAAGCCATAAATTTGCCCATTTAAGTTTGTACAATAGTTTTTTAGTATATTCGCAGAGTTGTACAACCATCACCACAATCAATTTTAGAACATTTCCTTATCCGGAAAAGGAACCCTATGGCCGTTGGCAGTCACCCCCCATTTATCTCCCACCTCCCTAGTCCTAGGCAACCACTAATCCACTTTCTTTTTCTTTTCTTTTCTTTTTTTTTTTTGAGACAGAGTCTCTCTCTGTTGCCCAGGCTGGAGTGCAGTGGCGCAATCTTGGCTCACCGCAACCTCCGCCTCCCAGGCACGTGTCACCACGCCTGGCTAATCTTAATTGTATTTTTAGTAGAGATGGGATTTCACTGTGTTAGCCGGGATGGTCTCGATCTCCTGACCTCAAGTATCCACCTGCCTCAGCCTCCCAAAGTGCTGGGATTACAGGCATGAGCCACTGCGCCCAGCCATCTACTTTCTGTGATTGTAGATGTTCCTATCCCAGACATGTCATATAAGGAACATATAATATGTGGTTTTTTGTGAATGGCTTCTTTCACTTAGCGTGATCTACTTGGTTTTTGTTTTATGAAATATATATACAAAAAGCAAATGAAATGTGTATGTGTAGTTTAAAGAAGAATAATAAAATGAGGGAGGGTGAGGTGGGAGGATCACCTGCGCCTGGGAGGCAGAGGTTGCAGTGAGCGGAGATCGCACCACTTCACTCCAGCCTGGGTGACAGAGTGAGACCCTGTTTAACCAAAAAATAAAAAATAATGATAATAAAATGAGTACCCATGAACTCTCCACTCTGCTTAAAATATAGAAAACTATCAGCATCTTAGAAAGGGTCCGTTTGCTCTTCCCAGATCCCTTCACCCAAGAAGTAACCATGACCCTGACTCTTGTATTAATCACCTTCTTGCTTTTCTTTTTAATTCTTCACCTATGAATGAAATCCTGAAGATGATACAGTTTTTATATTTTACATAAATGGACTGGGCGTGGTGGTGCTTTTTCGGTCCGTATTCATCTGTCTTGCATCTTCTGCTCAACGTTAAACTTTGTATGTGGGTATGTGTACTGCAGTTCATTTTCACTTCTGCATAAATTCCACTGCGTGTGTGGTATATTCCACAAAGTATGTGGTATATGTAGGCATTTAGGTTGTATCTTTTTTTGCTATTATAATAATTTTGTTGTAAACATTCTTGTGCATGTCTACCGGTGACAAGTGCAAGACTTCCTCTAAATTATATACCTAGGAGTGGAGCAAAAGTGATTATACCAAATTACACTCTCCTCAGCTTGGTATGAGTATTCCTATTACTCTACGTTCTCACCAGTACTTGATATATTGCCTGGCCTTTTTTAAAAAATTAATTAATTTTTTTTGAGATGGAGTCTTGTTCTGTCACCCAGGCGGGAGTGCAATGGTGCAATCTCAGCTCACTGCAACCTCCACCTCCCAGGTTCAAGCGATTCTCCTGCCTCAGCCTCCCAAGTAGCTGGGACTATAGGCGCCCACCACCACGCCCAGCTAATTTTTGTATTTTTGGTAGAGATGGGGTTTTGCCATGTTGGCCAGGCTGGCCTTGAACTCCTGACCTCAAGTGATCTGTCTTGGCCTCCCAAAGTGCTAGGATTACACTAGCGTGAGACACTGTGCCCGGCCTATTTTTAAAATTGTTTATGGAGACAGGGTCTCACCATGTGGCCCAGGCTAGCACCACCACACCCAGCTAATTTTTCGCAGAGATGGAATTTCACCACGTTGCCCAGGCTGGTCTCAAACTCCCGAGCTCAAGTAGTCCACCCGCCTGGGCCTCCCAAAGTGCTGGTATTACAGGTGTGAGCCACTGCGCCCAGCTCTGTTGATTATCTTTAATTTTGTAGTTAGTACATTATGTGGTCTAAGAAATATCTATCTCAAGATCATGAAAATTGTCTCCTCTGTTTCATTCTACGAGCTTTATCGTTTTATCTTTTTTGTTTGGGTTTATGATTCAATTTGACTTAATTTTTGCGTATGGTATGAGGGAGGAATTGAGATTATTTTTCTCTATACAGTTATACACGTTCTTTTTCTCTACACAGAAAACCAGTTCAGCACCATTTGCCTGAAAGACTATTCAGTCCCACATTGAATTACTTTGCCACCTTTGTTGAAAATCAGTTAACCATATTGATCTATCTGCCTATCCTTATCCACCACAACCTCCGTCTCCTGGGTTCAAGCGATTCTCCTGCCTCAGCCTCCCAAGTAGCTGGGATTACAGGCATGCGCCACCACGCCTGACTAATTTTGCATTTTTAGTAGAGATAGGGTTTCTCCATGTTGGTCAGGCTGGTCTCAAACTCCCGAACTAAGGTAATCCGCCCACCTCAGCCTCCCAAAGTGCTGAGATTACAGGCGTGAGCCACTGCACCCGGCCTAGTTGTTCCTTTACAAAATAATTTTGGCTATTGTACAAGTCTTTGGGTTGGACTTTGGTTGAAAATGAGTTCCTTCCCATTTTCCTATTTTAGCATAAGCTCTACAATTTATCCAAAAAAGGCCACTGGAATTTCCTGTGTTCTTTTGTTTTCATCAGGTATTTTTTGTTTGGTTTTTAGTATTATATTCTATCTATTGACAATATGTATCTTTGGATTATTTTTAGTGGTTGCTTAGGGAATTACAATATTGACCCTTGACTCATCATAGTCTACTTTGAGTTAATAATATGCCACCTCCCAGAAATAATTGTTTTATTATATGTAATATACCATGCAATTAATTACAGTATAATTGCATTGACAGCTTACATTACCTTTGTTATACCTTTTTAAAAATATTTTTGGGACTGGCCGGGCGCGGTGGCTCAAGCCTGTAATCCCAGCACTTTGGGAGGCCGAGACGGGCGGATCACGAGGTCAGGAGATCGAGACCATCCTGGCTAACATGGTGAAACCC
>NW_020259422.1:270-5053 GCF_003255815.1 Theropithecus gelada | reverse complement strand
AAACTGCTCCGTGATCTGTGAATTCATCTCACAGAGTTACAGCTTTCCCCTCCAGAAGCCGTTCGGTAAGACTGTTCTTGTGGAATTTGCAAAGGTATATTTGGAAGCGTATAGAGGCCTATGATGAAAAAGAAAATATCCTCAGATGAAAACTGGAAAGAAGCCTTCTGAGCATCTGCTTTGTGATGTGTGACTTCCACTCACTGAGTTACAGCTGTATTTCGTGGAGCTGTTTGCTAGCCTTATTTCTGTGGAATCTGAGAACTGGCATTTCGGATCCCTTTGAAGAATATAGGGCCAAAGGAAATATCCTCTGATAAAAATGAGGAAGAAGCTTTCTGAGAAACTTCTTTGTGATCTGTGAATTCATCTCACAGAGTTACAGCTTTCTCCTCAATAAGCCTTTCGGAAAGACTGTTCTTGTGGAATTGGCAAAGTGATATTTGGAAGCCCATGGAGGGCTGTGGTGAAAAGGGAAATATCCTCAGATAATAAATAGAAAGAAGCTTTCTGAGAAACTGCTCTGTTCTGTGAATTCAACTCACAGAGTTACAGCTTTCTCCTCCAGAAGTCGTTCGCTAACAATGTTCTTTTGGTACTTGCAAAGGGATATTTGGAAGCAAATAGAGGCCTATGGTGAAAAAGAAAATATCCTCAGATGAAAACTGGAAAGAAGTTTTCTGAGCAACTGCTTTGTTACCTGTTACTTTCACTCACTGAGTTACAGCCTTCCCCTCCATAAGCCGTTCGCTAAGACTGTTCTTGTGGAATTTGAAAAGGGATATTTGGAAGTCCATGGAGGCCTATGATGAAAAAGAAAACATCCTCAGATGAAAACTGGAAGGAAGCTTTCTGAGCAACTCTTTTGTGATGTGTGACTTTTACTCAGTGAGTTATAGCTGTATTTCGTGGAGCTGTTTGCTAGAATCATCTCTGTGGAATCTGAGAACTGATATTTTGGATCCCTTTGAAGACTATAGGACCTAAGGCAATATCCTCTGATCAATATGATAAAGAAGCTTTATGAGAAACTTCTTTGTGATCTGTGAATTCTTCTCACAGAGTTACAGTTTTCCCCTGAAGAAGCCTTTCGCTAAGACTGTTCTTGTGTAATTTGCAAAGTGATATTTGGAAACCCATGGAGGGCTATGGGGAAAAAGGAAATATTCTCAGATAAAAACGTGAAAGAAGCTTTCTGAGAAACTGCTCTGTGTTCCGTGAATTCATCTCACAGAGTTACAGCTTTTCCCACCAGAAGCCGTTCGCTGAGACTGTTCTTGTGAAATTTGCAAAGGGATATTTGAAAGCCCATAGAGGTCTATGGTGAAAAAGAGAATATCCTCAGATGAAAACTGGAAAGAAGCTTTCAGAGTAACTCCTTTGTGATGTGTGACTTCCACTCACTGAGTTACAGCTGTATTTCGTGCAGCTGTTTGCTAGCCTTATTTCTGTGGAATCTGAGAACTGATATTTCGGATCCCTTTGAAGACTATAGGGCTAAAGGAAATATCCTCCGATCAAAATGAGAAAGAAGCTTTCTGAGAAACTTCTTTGTGATGTGTGAATTCATCTCACAGAGGTACAGTTTTCCCCTTAAGAAGCCTTTCGCTAAGACTGTTCTTGTGGAATTTGTAAAGTGATATTTGGTAACTCGTGGAGGGGTATGGTGAAAAGGGAAAAATTCTCAGATAAAAACAGGAAAGAAGCTTTCTGAGAAGCTCCTCTGTTTTCTGTGAATTCATCTCACAGAGTTACAACTTTCCCCTCCAGAAGCCGTTCGCTAAGACGGTTTTTGTTTAATTTGCAAAGGGATATTTGGAAGTTCGTAGAGGCTTATGGTTAAAAAGAGAATATCCTCAGATGAAAACTGGAAAGAAGCTTGCTGAGACACTGCTTTGTGATGTGTGACTTCCACTCACTGAGTTACAGCTATATTTCGTGGAGCTGTTTGCTAGTCTTATTTCTGTGGAATCTGATAGCTGATATTTCGGATCCCTTTGAAGACTATAGGGCCAAAGGAAAATATCCACCGATCAAAATGAGAAAGAAGCTTTCTAAGAAACTTCTTTGTGATCTGTGAATTCATCTCACAGAGTTACAGCTTTCCCTTTAAGAAGTCTTTCGCTTAGACTGTTCTTGTGGAATTTGCAAAGTGATATTTCGATGCCCATAGAGGGCTATGGTGAAAAAGGAATTATCCTCAGATGAAATCTGAAAAGAAGCTTTCTGAGAAGCTACTTAGTGTTCTGTTAATTCATCTCACAGAGTTACAACTTTGCCCTCCAGAATCCGTTCGCTAAGCTTGTTCTTGTGGAATTTGCAAGGTGATATTTGGGAGCCCATAGAGGGATACCGTGAAAAAGGAAATATCCTCAGATGAAATCTGGAAAGAAGCTTTCTGAGAAACTGCTTTGTGATGTGTGACCTCCACTCACAGCGTTACCTCTGAATTTCTGGATGTGTTTGCTACCCTTATTTCTGTGGAATCTGAGAACTGATATTTCGGATCCCTTTGAAGACTATAGGTCCAAAGGAAATATTCTCCGATAACAAAGAGAAAGAAGCTTTCTGAGAAACTTCTTTGTGTTCTGTGAAATCATCTCACAGAGTTACAGCTTTCCCCTCAAGAAGCCTTTCGCTAAGCCTATTCTTGTGGAATTTGCAAAGTGATATTTGGAAGCCCATAGATGGTATGGTGAAAAAGAAAATATCGGGAGAGAAAAACTGGAAAGAAGCTTTCTAGGAAACTGCTTTGTGAGGTGTGACTTCCACTCACAGAGTTTCAACTGTATTTCGTGGATCTGTTTGCTAGCCTCGTTTCTTTGGAATCTGAGAACTGATATTTCGGATCCCTTGGAAGACTATAGGTCCAAAGGAAATATTCTCCGATAACAAAGAGAAAGAAGCTTTCTGACAAACTTCTTTGTGTTCTGTGAAATGATCTCGCAGAGTTACAGCTTTCCCCTCAAGAAGCCTTTCGCTAAGCCTGTTCTTGTGGAACTTGCAAACTGATATTTCGATGTCCCTAGAGGGCTACAGTGAAAAAGGAAATATCATCAGATGAAATGTGGAAAGAAGCTTTCTGAGAAACTGCTTAGTGTTCTGTTAATTCATTTCACAGAGTTTCAGCTTTCCCCTCAAGAAACCGTTCGCTAAGCCTGTTCTTGCGGAATTTTCAAAGTGATATTTGGAAGCCCTTAGAGGGCTATGGTGAAAAAGTAAATATCCTCAAAGAAAAACTGGAAAGAAACTTTCTGAGAAACCGCTTTGTTTTGTGTGACTTCCACTTACAGAGTTACATCTGTATTTCGTGGACCTCTTTGCTAGTCTTATTTCTGTGTAATCTGAGAACAGATATTTCGTATCCCTTGGAAGACTATAGGGCCAAAGGAAATATCCTCCGAAAACAAAGAGAAAGAAGCTTTCTGAGAAACTACTTTGTGTTCTGTGAAATCATCTCACAGAGTTACAGCTTTCCCGTCAAGAAGCCTTTCGCTAAGTCTGTTCTTGTGGAATTTGCAAAGTGGTATTTCGATGCCCATAGAGGGCAACGGTGAAAAAGGAAATATCCTCAGATGAAATCTGGAAAGAAACTTTCTGAGAAACTGTTTAGTGTTTTGTTAATTCATCTCACAGAGTAACAGCTTTCCCCTCAAGAAGACTTTCGCTAAGCGTGTTCTGGTGGAATTTGTAAAGTGGTATTTGGAAGCCCATAGAGGGCTTTGGTGAAAAAGAAAATATCCTCAGAGAAAAACTGGAAAGAAGCTTTCTGAGAAACTACTTTGTGATGTGTGACTTCCACTCACAGAGTTACATCTGTATTTCATGGATCTGTTTGCTAGCCTTATTTCTGTGGAATCTGAGAACAGATATTTCGGATCCCTTTGAAGACTATAGGGCCAAAGGCAATATTCTCTGAAAACAAAGAGAAAGAAGTTTTCTGAGAAATATCTTCGTGTTCTGTGAAATCATCTCACAGAGATACAGCTTTCCCCTCAAGAAGCCGTTCGCTTAGCTTGTTCTTGTGGAATTTGCAAAGTGATATTTCGATGCCCATATAGGACTACCATGAAAAAGGAAATATCCTCAGATGACGTCTGGAAAGAAGCTTTCTGGGAAACTGTTTTGTAATGTGTGACTTCCACCCACAGAGTTACATCTGTATTTCGTGTATATGTTCGCTAGCCTTATTTCTGTGGAAACTGTGAACTGATATTTCGGATCCCTTTGAAGACTATAGAGCCAAAGGCAATATCCTCCGATAACAAAGAGAAAGAAGCTTTCTGAGAAACATCTTTGTGTTCTGTGAAATCATCTCACAGAGTTACAGCTTTCCCCTCAAGAAGCCTTCCGCTAAGCCTGTTCTTGTGGAATTTGCAAAGTGATATTTCGATTCCCATAGAGGGCTACAGTGAAAAAGGACATAACCTCAGATGAAATCTGGAAAGAAGCTTTCTGAGAAACTGCTTAGTGTTCTGTAAATTCATCTCACAGAGTTACCACTTTCCCCTCAAAAAGCCGTTCGCTAATCCTCTTCTTGTGGAATTTGAAAAGTGATATTTGGAAGCCCCTGGAGGGCTATGGTGAAAAAGAAAATATTATCATGGAAACTCTGCAAAGAAGCTCTCTGAGAAACTGCTTTGTGATGTGTGACTTCCAGTCACAGAGTTACATCTGTATTTCGTGGATCTGTTTGCTAGCCTTATTTCTGTGGAATCTGAGAACAGATATTTCGGATCCCTTTGAAGACTATAGGGCCAAAGGAAATATCCTCCGATAACAA
>NW_020259422.1:0-261 GCF_003255815.1 Theropithecus gelada | reverse complement strand
AGAAGCTTTCTGAGAAACTGCTTAGTGTTCTGTTAATTCATCTCACAGAGTTACAGCTTTCCCCTCAAGAAGCCGCCGGCTAAGCCTGTTCTTGTGGAATACGCAAAGTGATATTTGGAAGCCCATAGAGGGCTACGGTGAAAAAGAAAATATCCTCAGAGAAAAACTGGAAAGAAGCTTTCTGAGAAACTGCTTTGTGATGTGTGACTTCCACTCACAGAGTTACATCTGTATTTCGTGGATCTCTTTTCTAGCCTTATT
>NW_020259421.1:0-5055 GCF_003255815.1 Theropithecus gelada | reverse complement strand
AAGGGATCCGAAATATCTGTCCTCAGATTCCACAGAAATAAGGCTAGAAACGAGATCCACGAAATAAAGATGTAACTCTGTGAGATGAATTAACAGAACACTAAGCATTTTCTGAGAAAGCTTCTTTTCAGATTTCATCTGAGGATATTTCCTTTTTCTCCATAGCCCTCTATGGGCTTCCAAATATCACTTTGCCAATTACACAAGAACTGTCTTAGAGAAAGGCTTCTTGAGGGGAAAGCTGTAACTCTGTGGGATGATTTCACAGAACACAAAGAAGTTTCTCAGAAAGCTTCTTTCTATTTGTTATCCCAGGAGATTTCATTTGGCCCTATAGTCTTCAAAGGGATCCGAAATATCTGTTCTCAGATTCCACAGAAATAAGGCTAGCAAGGAGATACACGAAATACAGATGTAACTCTGTGAGATGAATTAACAGAACACTCAGCAGTTTCTCAGAAAGCTTCTTTCCAGATTTCATCTTAGGATATTGCCTTTTTCACCATAGCCCTCTAAGTGCTTCCAAATATCACTTTGCCAACTCCACAAGAACTGTCTTAGCGAAAGGCTTCCTGAAGGGAAAGCTGTAACTCTGTGTGACGATTTCACAGAACACAAAAAAGTTTCTCAGAAAGCTTCTTTCTCTTTGTTATCGGAGGATATTTCCTTTGGCCCTATAGTCTTCAAAGGCATCCGAAATATCTGTTCTCAGATTCCACAGAAATAAGGCTAGCAAAGAGATCCACGAAATACAGATGTAACTCTGTGAAACCAATTAACAGGACATTAAGCACTTTCTCAGAAAGTTTCTTTCCAGATTTCATATGAGGATATTTCCTTTTTCACCGTAGCCCTCTATGGGCTTCCAAATATCTCTTTGCCAATTCCACAACAACTGTCTTAGCGAAAGGCTTCTTGAGGGGAAAGCTGTAACTCTGTGAGATGATTTCACAGAACACAAAGAAGTTTCTCAGAAAGCTTCTTTCTCTTTGTTATCGGAGGTTATTTCCTTTGGCCCTATAGTCTTCAAAGGGATCCGAAATATCTGTTCTCAGTTTCCACTGAAATAAGGCTAGCAAAGAGATCCACGAAATACAGATGTAACTCTGTGAGATGAATTAACAGAACACTGAGCAGTTTCTCAGAAAGCTTCTTTCCAGCTTTCATCTGAGGATACTTCCTTTTTCACCATAGCCCTCTTCGGGCTTCCAAATATCACTTTGCCAATGACACAAGAACTGTCTTAGCGAAAGGCTTCTTGAGGGGCAAGCTGTAACTCTGTGGGATGATTTCACAGAACACAAAGAAGTTTCTCAGAAAGCTTCTTTCTATTTGTTATCCCAGGAGATTTCATTTGGCCCTATATTCTTCCAAGGGATCCGAAATATCTGTTCTCAGATTCCACAGAAATAAGGCTAGAAAAGAGATCCAAGAAATACAGATGTAACTCTGTGAGTGGAAGTCACACATCACAGAGCAGTTTCTCAGAAAGCTTCCTTCCAGATTTCATCTGAGGATACTTTCTTTTTCACCATAGCCATCTATGGGCTACCAAATATCCCTTTGCAAATTCCACAAGAACTGTCTTAGCGAAAGTCTTTTTTAGGGGCAAGTTGTAACTCTGTGAGATAATTTCACAGAACACTAAGAAGTTTCTCAGAAAGCTTCTATCTCTTTTTATGGAGGATATTTCCTTTGGCCCTATAGTCTTCAAAGGGATCCGAAATATCTGCTCTCAGATTCCACAGAAATAAGTCTAGGAAAGAGATCCACGAAATACAGACGTAACTCTGTGATTGGAAGTGACACATCACAGAGCAGTTTCTCTGAAAGCTTCTTTCCAGTTTTTCTCTGAGGATATTGTCTTTTTCACCATAGCCCTCTATAAGCTTCCGAATATCACTTTGCAAATTCCACAAGAACAGGCTTAGCGAGCGGCTTCTTGAGGGGAAAGCTGTAACACTGAGAGATGAATTCACAGAACACTAAGCAGTTTCTCAGAAAGCTTCTTTCCAGATTTCATCGGAGGATATTTCCTTTTTCACAATAGCCCTCAATGGGCTTCCAAATTTCACTTTGAAAATTCCAAAAGAACTGTCTTAAAGAAAGGCTTCTTGAGGGGAAAGCTGTAACTCTGTGAGATGATTTCACAGAACACAAAGAAGTTTCTCAGAAAGCTTCTTTCTCTTTGTTATCGGAGGATATTTCCTTTGGCCCTACAGTCTTCAAAGTGATGCGAAATATCTGTTCTCAGATTTCACAGAAATAAGGCTAGCAAAGAGATCCACGAAACAAACATATAACTCTGTGAGTGGAATTCACACATCAAAAAGCAGTTTCTCAGAAATTTTCTTTCCAGTTTTTCTCTGAGGATATTGCCTCTTTCATCATAGCCCTCTATGTGCTTCCAAATATCACTTTGCGAATTCCACAAGAACAGGCTTAGCGAGTGGCTTTTTGAGAGGAAAGGTGTAACTCTCTGAGATGAATTCACAGAACACTAAGCAGTTTCTCAGAAAGCTTCTTTCCAGATTTCATCAGAGGATGTTTCCTTTTTCATCAAAGCCCTCTATGGGCTTCGAAATATCACTTTGCAAATTCCACAAGGACTGTTTTAGCGAAAGGCTTCTTGAAGGGAAAGCTGTAACTCTGTGAGATGATTTCACAGAACACAAAGAAGTTTCTCAGGAAGCTTCTTTCTATTTGTTATCAGAGAATATTTCCTTTGGCACTATAGTCTTCAAAGGGATCCGAAATATCTGTTCTGAGTTTCCACAGAAATAAGGCTAGCAAAGAGATCCATCAAATACACATGTATCTCTGTCAGCGGAAGTCACACTTCACAAAGCTGTTTCTCAGAAAGCTTCTTTCCAGTTTTTCTCTGAGGATATTGCCTTTTTCGCCATAGCCCTCTTTGGGCTTCCAAATATCACTTTGCAAATTCCAGAAGAATTGTCTTAAAGACAGGCTTCTTGAGGGGAAAGCTGTAACTCTGTCAGATTAATTCACAGAACACTAAGCAGTTTCTCAGAAAGCTTTCTTCCATATTTCATTGGAGGATGCTTCCTTTTTCAACAGAACCCTCTATGGGCTTCCAAATATCTCTTTGCAAATTCCACTAGAACTGTCTCAGCGAAAGGCTTCTTGAGGGGAAAGCTCTAACTCTGTGAGATGATTTCACAGAACACAAAGAAGTTTCTCAGAAAGCATCCTTCTCTTTGTGATGGGAGGATATTTCCTTTGGCCCTATAGACTTTAAAGGGATGCGAAATATCTGTTCTCAGATTCCACAGAAATAAGGCTAGCAAGGAGATCCACGAAATACAGCTGTATCTCTGTTGGTGGAAGTCACACATCACAAAGCAGTTTCTCAGAAAGTTTCTTTCCATATTTTATCTGAGGATATTTCCTTTTTCACCATAGCCCGCTGCAGGCTTCCAAATATCAGTTTGCGAATTCCACAAGAAGAGACTTATCGAGCGCTTCTTGAGTGGAAAGTTGTAACTCTGTGAGATGAATTCACAGAACACTAAGCAGTTTCTCAGAAAGCTTCTTTCCAGTTTTTCTCTGAGGATATTTCCTTTTTCACCATAGCCCTCTAGGGGTTCCAAATATCACTTTGTGAATTCCACGAGAGCAGGCTTAGGGAGCGTCTTCTTGAGGGGAAAGCTGTAAGTCTGTGAGATGAATTCACAGAACACTAAGCAGTTTCTCAGAAATCTTCTTTCCAGATTTCATCGGAGGAGATTTCCTTTCTCACCATAGACCTCCAAGGGCTTCCAAACATCACTTTGCAAATTACACAAGAACTGTCTTAGTGAAAGGCTTCTTGAGGGGAAAGCTGTAACTCTGTGAGATGATTACACAGAACACAAAGAAGTTTCTCAGAAAACTTCTTTCTCTTTGTTATCGGAGGACATTTCCTTTGGCCCTATAGTCTTCAAAGGGATCCGAAATTTATGTTCTCCGATTCCACAGAAATAAGGCTAGCAAAGAGATCCACCAAATACAGAAGTAAATCTGTGAGTGGAAGTCACACATCACAAAGCAGTTTCTCAGAAAGCTGCTTTCCAGTGTTTCTCTGAGGATATTGCCTTTTTCATCATAGCCCTCTATGGGCTTCCAAATATCACTTTACGAATTCCAAAATAACACGCTTAGCGAGTGGCTTCTTGAGGGGAAAGCTGTAAGTCTGTGAGATGAATTCATAGAACACTAAGCAGGTTCTCAGAAAGCTTCTTTCCAGATTTCATCGGAGGATATTTCCTTTTTCATCATAGCCCTCTATGGGTTTCCAAATGTCACTTTACAAATTCCACAAGAACTGTCTTAGTGAAAGGCTTCTTGAGGGGAAAGCTGTAACTCTGTGACATGATTTCAAAGAACACAAAGAAGTTTCTCAGAAAGCTTCTTTCTCTTTGTTACCACAGGATATTCCTTTGGCCCTATGATCTTTAAAGGGATCCGAAATATCTGTTCTCAGATTCCACAGAAATAAGGTTATCAAAGAGATCCACGAAGTAGAGATGTAACTCTGTGAGTGGAAGTCACACATCACAAAGCAGTTTCTCAGAAAGCTTCTTTCCAGAGTTTCTCAGAGGATATTCCCTTTTTCAGCCGTAGCCCTCTATGGGCTTAAAATATCACTTTGCGAATTGCACAACAACAGGCTTAGCGAGCGACTTCTTGAGGGAAAGATGTGTTTCTGTGAGGCGAATTCAGAGAACACTAAGCAGCTTCTCAGACAGCTACTTTCCAGATTTCATTGGAGGATATTTCCTTTTTCACCATAGCCCTCTAAGGGCTTCCAAATATCACTTTGCAAATACCACAAGAATTGTCTTAGTGAAAGGCTTCTTGAGGGGAAAGCTGTAACTCTGTGAGAAGATTTCACAGAACACAAAGGAGTTTCTCGGAAAGCTTCTTTCTCTTTGTTATCGGTGGATATTTCTTTGGCCCTATAGTCTTCAAAGGGATCCAAAGTATCTGTTCTCAGATTCCACAGAATTAAGGCTAGCAAAGAGATCCACCAAATACAGATGTAACTCTGTGAGT
>NW_020259420.1:0-9931 GCF_003255815.1 Theropithecus gelada | reverse complement strand
TTGGAAAACACTCTTCAGGATATCATCCAGGAGAACTTCCCCAACCTAGTAGGGCAGGCCAACATTCAAATCCAGGAAATACAGAGAACGCCACAAAGATACTCCTCGAGAAGAGCAACTCCAAGACACATAATTGCCAGATTCACCAAAGTTGAAATGAAGGAAAAAATCTTAAGGGCAGCCAGAGAGAAAGGTCGGGTTACCCACAAAGGGAAGCCCATCAGACTCACAGCAGATCTCTCGGCAGAAACTCTACAAGCCAGAAGAGAGTGGGGGCCAATATTCAACATTCTTAAAGAAAAGAATTTTCAACCCAGAATTTCATATCCAGCCAAACTAAGTTTCATAAGTGAAGGAGAAATAAAATCCTTTACAGATAAGCAAATGCTTAGAGATTTTGTCACCACTAGGCCTGCCTTACAAGAGACCCTGAAGGAAGCACTCAACATGGAAAGGAACAACCGGTACCAGCCATTGCAAAAACATGCCAAAATGTAAAGACCATCGAGGCTAGGAAGAAACTGCATCAACTAATGAGCAAAATAACCAGTTAATATCATAATGGCAGGATCAAGTTCACACATAACAATCTTAACCTTAAATGTAAATGGACTAAATGCTCCAATTAAAAGACACAGACTGGCAAACTGGATAAAGAGTCAAGACCCATCAGTCTGCTGTATTCAGGAGACCCATCTCACACGCAGAGACATACATAGGCTCAAAATAAAGGGATGGAGGAAGATTTACCAAGCAAATGGAGAACAAAAAAAAGCAGGGGTTGCAATACTAGTCTCTGATAAAACAGACTTTAAACCATCAAAGATCAAAAGAGACAAAGAAGGCCATTACATAATGGTAAAGGGATCAATTCAACAGGAAGAGCTAACTATCCTAAATATATATGCACCCAATACAGGAGCACCCAGATTCATAAAGCAAGTCCTTAGAGACTTACAAAGAGACTTAGACTCCCATACAATAATAATGGGAGACTTCAACACTCCATTGTCAACATTAGACAGATCAACGAGACAGAAAGTTAACAAGGATATCCAGGAATTGAACTCATCTCTGCAGCAAGCAGACCTAATAGACATCTATAGAACTCTCCACCCCAAATCAACAGAATATACATTCTTCTCAGCACCACATCGTACTTATTCCAAAATTGACCACGTAATTGGAAGTAAAGCACTCCTCAGCAAATGTACAAGAACAGAAATTATAACAAACTGTCTCTCAGACCACAGTGCAATCAAACTAGAACTCAGGACTAAGAAACTCAATCAAAACCGCTCCACTACATGGAAACTGAACAACCTGCTCCTGAATGACTACTGGGTACATAACGAAATGAAGGCAGAAATAAAGATGTTCTTTGAAACCAATGAGAACAAAGATACAACATACCAGAATCTCTGGGACACATTTAAAGCAGTGTGTAGAGGGAAATTTATAGCACTAAATGCCCACAAGAGAAAGCAGGAAAGATCTAAAATTGACACTCTAACATCGCAATTAAAAGAACTAGAGAAGCAAGAGCAAACACATTCGAAAGCTAGCAGAAGGCTAGAAATAACTAAGATCAGAGCAGAACTGAAGGAGATAGAGACACAAAAAACCCTCCAAAAAATCAATGAATCCAGGAGTTGGTTTTTTGAAAAGATCAACAAAATTGACAGACCACTAGCAAGACTAATAAAGAAGAAAAGAGAGAAGAATCAAATCGACGCAATTAAAAATGAAAAAGGGGATATCACCACCGACCCCACAGAAATACAAACTACCATCAGAGAATACTATAAACACCTCTACGCAAATAAACTGGAAAATCTAGAAGAAATGGATAATTTCCTGGACACTTACACTCTTCCAAGACTAAACCAGGAAGAAGTTGAATCCCTGAATAGACCAATAGCAGGCTCTGAAATTGAGGCAACAATTAATAGCCTACCAACCAAAAAAAGTCCAGGACCAGATGGATTCACAGCTGAATTCTACCAGAGGTATAAGGAGGAGTTGGTACCATTCCTTCTGAAACTATTCCAATCAATAGAAAAAGAGGGAATCCTCCCTAACTCATTTTATGAGGCCAACATCATCCTGATACCAAAGCCTGGCAGAGATACAACAAAAAAAGAGAATTTTAGACCAATATCCCTGATGAACATCGATGCAAAAATCCTCAATAAAATACTGGCAAACCGGATTCAGCAACACATCAAAAAGCTTATCCACCATGATCAAGTGGGCTTCATCCCTGGGATGCAAGGCTGGTTCAACATTCGCAAATCAATAAACATAATCCAGCATATAAACAGAACCAAAGACAAGAACCACATGATTATTTCAATAGATGCAGAAAAGGCTTTTGACAAAATTCAACAGCCCTTCATGCTAAAAACGCTCAATAAATTCGGTATTGATGGAACGTACCTCAAAATAATAAGAGCTATTTATGACAAACCCACAGCCAATATCATACTGAATGGGCAAAAACTGGAAAAATTCCCTTTGAAAACTGGCACAAGACAGGGATGCCCTCTCTCACCACTCCTATTCAACATAGTGTTGGAAGTTCTGGCTAGGGCAATCAGGCAAGAGAAAGAAATCAAGGGTATTCAGTTAGGAAAAGAAGAAGTCAAATTGTCCCTGTTTGCAGATGACATGATTGTATATTTAGAAAACCCCATTGTCTCAGCCCAAAATCTCCTTAAGCTGATAAGCAACTTCAGCAAAGTCTCAGGATACAAAATTAATGTGCAAAAATCACAAGCATTCTTATACACCAGTAACAGACAGAGAGCCAAATCATGAATGAACTTCCATTCATAATTGCTCCAAAGAGAATAAAATACCTAGGAATCCAACTTACAAGGGATGTAAAGGACCTCATCAAGGAGAACTACAAACCACTGCTCAGTGAAATAAAAGAGGACACAAACAAATGGAAGAACATACTATGCTCATGGATAGGAAGAATCAATATTGTGAAAATGGCCATACTACCCAAGGTAATTTATAGATTCAATGCCATCCCCATCAAGCTACCAATGACTTTCTTCACAGAATTGGAAAAAACTGCTTTAAAGTTCATACGGAACCAAAAAAGAGCCCATATTGCCAAGACAATCCTAAGTCAAAAGAACAAAGTTGGAGGCATCACGCTACCTGACTTCAAACTATACTACAAGGCTACAGTAACCAAAACAGCATGGTACTGGAACCAAAACAGAGATATAGACCAATGGAACAGAAGAGAGTCCTCAGAAATAATACCACACATCTACAGCCATCTGATCTTTGACAAACCTGAGAAAAACAAGAAATGGGGAAAGGATTCCCTATTTAATAAATGGTGCTAGGAAAATTGGCTAGCCATAAGTAGAAAGCTGAAACTGGATCCTTTCCTTACTCCTTAAACAAAAATTAATTCAAAATGGATTAGAGACTTAAATGTTAGACCTAATACCATAAAAATCCTAGAAGAAAACCTAGGTAATACCATTCAGGACATAGGCATGGGCAAGGACTTCATGTCTAAAACACCAAAAGCAATGGCAACAAAAGCCAAAATTGACAAATGGGATCTCATTAAACTAAAGAGCTTCTGCACAGCAAAAGAAACTACCATCAGAGTGAACAGCAACCTAGAGAATGGGAGAAAATTTTTGCAATCTACTCATCTGACAAAAGGCTAATATCCAGAACCTATAAAGAACTCAAACAAATTTACAAGAAAAAAACAAACAACCCCATCCAAAAGTGGGCAAGGGATATGAACAGACATTTCTCAAAAGAAGACATGCATACAGCCAACAGACACATGAAAAAATGCTCATCACCACTGGCCATCAGAGAAATGCAAATCAAAACCATAATGAGATACCATCTCACACCAGTTAGCGTGGCAATCATTAAAAAGTCAGGAAACAACAGGTGCTGGAGAGGATGTGGAGAAATAGGAACACTTTTACACTGTTGGTGGAACTATAAACTAGTTCAACCGTTATGGAAAACAGTATGGTGATTCCTCAAGGATCTAGAACTAGAAGTACCATATGACCCAGCCATCCCATTACTTGGTATATACCCAAAGGATTATAAATCATGCTGCTATTAAGACACGTGCACATGTATGTTCCCTGTGGCACTATTCACAATAGCAAAGACTTGGAATCAACCCAAATGTCCATCAATGACAGACTGGATTAAGAAAATGTGGCACATATACACCATGGAATACTATGCAGCCATAAAAAAGGATGAGTTCGTGTCCTTTGTAGGGACATGGATGCAGGTGGAAACCATCATTCTCAGCAAACTATTGCAAGAACAGAAAACCAAACCCCGCATGTTCTCACTCATAGGTGGGAACGGAACAATGAGATCACTTGGACTCGGGAAGGGGAACATCACACACCGGGGCCTATTATGGGTAGGGAGGAGGGGGGCGGGATTGCATTGGGAGTTACACCTGATGTAAAGGACGAGTTGATGGGTGCAGCACACCAACATGGCACAAGTATACATATGTAACAAACCTGCACATTATGCACATGTACCCTAGAACTTAAAGTATAATAAAAAAAAAAAGTAATTTCCCATTCTAATCCAGTTCCACGGCCTTTCTACTGTGGACACATTAAAGATCAAAGATGAAAAGGAAAACCAGAACTTTAGGGAGAGTGGAAATGACAGCACCAGCAGCAAAAGTAAAATCTAAAGTAGGCAGAGAAGGAATCTGCTGGACTAGCAGCAGGAACCTTCATGAGCATTTTGCTACCTCAAGTTATATTCTTCCACTGTAGAGGTACCTATCTTCACAGTGTATAGTAATGAAAAGATAAAATGGGCACAAATAAGACCTATACTTTACTTGTTTGTTTTGTGTACACAAATTGTGCAGGCAAAAAGCTGAAACTGAATAAATTTTGTCAATTATATTTGCAGTTTTGAGATTCACTTAATTGTTGTCTATTAAAATGAGCAATTTTAACATCTTTGGAGAGCAGGGGTTTGGAAGGAATTACTGCGTTCCCATCCTTTTGGGAAAGACCCTTCAAAGATTGTGCTTTCATCTCTCAAACGTTAGTACAGTATGTCTTTCAGAAACTGACTTTGAAGAGAGTTACTAGAAGACAAAAAATATGATTATAATTATATTTCTCATTTTATGCCGCACCATGGTGTTTCAATTTGCTATCACTATTTGCACACCTAGCAGGCACTCAGTGGATATTCATTAAGTAATAACAAGAATTTGCTAATGAGTTTCAAATGGCATCTCATGAACATGAAGACCAAGTGCTTTGGGATCAAACAGATCTGATTAGCTCACCACCCTTTGAGCAAGTTTTTTAACTTCTGTAAGCCTCAGGTTTTTTCATTTGCAATATAGCAATGTATAATTCCCTCCTCTTCCATTAGGTATTCATTTAGATTAAGAAAATAATACATATAAAGCTTTTATCTCAGAGCCATTTGCATAGTAAGTGCTGAGAAATGTTAGCTATTACCACTTTTATGCCTCAACTTAGGCAAATAATGTATACAATGTATTGATCTACCTTCTTGGCTATGTAAGTTATATATGAAGCCTTTCTGTGATACCATCAAGCATTTTGACATTGCAAAATGGCCTACTTTTTATGGAAATTTGTGAGATTCAACAAACAAGTGAATAAATTATGTCTCAGAATTTGACTTGTCCATAGCTTCAGGGTAGATTATTGGGAGTAGGTGATAAAAGTGAATTTAACAGCAGAGGGCAGAGCACAGGCACCAGAAGGAAGAGAATAATTCACTCCTAAGAGAGAAAAAAGAGAAGACCCCATTTTCTGATGCTGAGCTTCCTACCGTCTCTGATGGGCATCACTGAAAAAGTACAAGTTTCATAGCGGGGTCATCTATATATCAGTTACATGGGAAGAAATGTATGCCCACGCTGCCCCTTCCACCTTTTTTTAGTTCCTTAGAAAAGGAGGAAGATGGAAAGAAGAGAAGCAGAAAACTTTACTATACACAAAATGGGAGAAGATCAAGTTGGGGTGTAGTGTGCTACAGTGGATAGGGCATTGGCTTTGTAATGGGCTAGATCTAAATTCAGTTTCCTGGCTCAGCTACTTGCTACCCAGGCTAACTGTGGATCATGACTTATCTGCATATTGTGCCTCCCTGCTTCATTTTTGTTATGGTAATAAAAATTGTAACTATGTCATAGAGTTATTGTGAAGATATAATGAAATAAGAATGCTGGTAAAATGCCCAATCCATTTTCCGGTCTATATAAGGTCCTTGCGAAATACTTCTCACACACTCTATACGCAAGGGAAGTACCAAAGTGCTTGCCAAAATGCTGCTTCTTGCACCTCCTTACTAACTCACTCTATGAGCCTCCTCGGTGTTTGAAATTTGCATTGCGTTAATTTAGCTAAGCTGGAATTGCATTTTCCACATCCGCTTTTTTTTTGTTTTCCTCATGTGGTCAGTTGAAGCCCAGATGAAGAAGCAGAAGTAAAATCCCAGCTATCTATTTCTGGTACTGAGAAGACTGGTGCGGCACAAGGCACTGTTGCTGTTGCAGCTCATGCCAGTTGGTGCTGACCTCTTGGCTTCCTGGCTGGAGGCTGGAGCCGCTAGGCCCCCAACTCCTCCAGATCCTGCTGCATCTTCTCTGACTCCTGGCCCAGCATGTGGTTAGCTTCCTGACAAAGGGACACCAGCTCTTCCTGCAGAAAATCCTCATCATGAAAGTTGGAAACTTGGAGGCAAAGGGGAATGCTTATGGGTTCCAGTTCATTTTTGAGGGCTCCAGTTCAAATGCAGCTTCCAATTTGTCTTTGCTTCACCCACTCCACAACTATGTTCTCTTTCCAGTCACCTGCCTGTGGGCATCATGTCCCAGCACCAAATTCAGGAACTAAACTTCACAGACACTATTTCTCGTTTTCCATAGCTGTGTAAGGTCAAATCCTTATAATAAATCTCTATAAACATTCATGTATATGTGTGTGCATATATGTATATGTGTATGTATGTATGCATGTATCTTGTTGGTTCCACTTCTCTCATAAGAACCTTGGAAATACAGCGAGCCTTCTCTTTATGTGTCAGGAACTGTATGAGGAGAGCTGAGGAGACAGATGAATAAGGTGCAGCTCCTACATTCACAAAAGTTCACAGTTCTTAAAGGAGAATTCAGCATCATTCATCATATAAAAACTTATGAAGTTTCTATGGATTTACCTGTTACGGATATTTCATATAAATGAAATCATACAATATGTGACTTTTTGTATCTGGGTTTTTTTTTCACTTAGCACATTCTCAATGTTTGTCCACATCGCCGCATGTATCAGTATTATATCACAGCATGTATCAGTATCATATCTTTTTATGGCTGAATGCTATTCAACTTTACAGGCATATCACACTTGTTTATTCATCTATTGATAGACATTGGGTTGTTTACACCTTTTGGAACTAGATAGAGGTAATGGTAGCACAACATTGTGAACGTACTAAATGCCATTGATTGTGCACTTTAAAATGGTTAATTTCACATGATACGAATTTCACTTTAATTACTTAATGAGTGCAATGTATGCTGTTCAGGTGATGGATATGCTAAAAGCCCTGACTTCACCACTAAGCATTCTATGCATGTAACAAAATTGCACTTGTACCTCATTAATTTATACAAATAAAATGTTTAAAGGTTATGAAGTTACAACGTTGGTTTCCTTTTGAAAAAATATATGTGCATCTATAAATGTTCAGAATGAAATTGAGGAGACTCTGCTGAACTTTATAGATGCCAAACTGGCAAAAAGAACAGCTACATGGTCATTAAAGTAGACATTTCCAGAGATAAGATTAGATGCTTTCCATATTTAACTGGAATCTGCTTCGTATATTCTTCTTTACTCTGCTATTTTACTGCAAGCCTGCCATTGATTGACTCCTTGACATGCACATAAAATCAATTAGCATTCAGCCTCTGAGAATAATTCTGTTAATAGGTTGCTGCTTTCACCGTTTAGTCAACAGAGAAACATTTCTTTCCACACCACCCCGTACCTATTTAGGAAGGCATTTGGTAACACTTAGTCTGCACATGCCAACAATTAGATGTCAATAGAATTTCTATGCTCAATCTTTTGTATACAAGGAATGTATTAGCCAGAATTTCCAGTCTTCTCACAATTTTCTGAACTCATCCGTTTTTGCCCTTTCATCATGCAGACATCAGTTAAAGGGCCTCCATGTTTTGCCTCCAATTATACTTGAAAAGGGGACAGTATGAAAATAGATACGGAGGGGCGGAGCAAGATGGCCGAATAGGAACAGCTCCAGTCTCCAACTCCCAGCGCCAGCGACACAGAAGACCGGTGATTTCTGCATTTTCAACTGAGGTACTGGGTTCATCTCACTGGGGTGTGCTGGACAATCCGTGCTGGTCAGCTGCTGCAGCCCGACCAGCGAGAGCTGAAGCAGGGTGAGGCATCGCCTCACCTGGGAAGCGCAAGGGGGAAGGGAATCCCTTTTCCTAGCCAGGGGAACTGAGACACACAACACCTGGAAAATCAGGTAACTCCCACCCCAATATTGCGCTTTAAGCAAACAGGCACACCAGGAGATCATATCCCACACCTGGCCGGGAGGGTCCCACGCCCACGGAGCCTCCCTCATTGCTAGCACAGCAGTCTGTGATCTACCGGCAAGGCAGCAGCCAGGCTGGGGGAGGGGCGCCCGCCATTGCTGAGGCTTAAGTAGGTAAACAAAGCTGCTGGGAAGCTCCAACTGGGTGGAGCTCACAGCAGCTCAAGGAAACCTGCCTGTCTCTGTAGACTCCACTTCTGGGGACAGGGCACAGCTACAGAACAACAACAACAACAACAACAAAGCAGCAGAAAGCTCTGAAGACGCAAACGACTCTGTCTGACAGCTTTGAAGAAAGCAGTGGATCTTCCAACACGGAGGTTGAGATCTGAGAAGGGACAGACTGCCTGCTCAAGCGGGTCCCTGACCCCTGAGTAGCCTAACTGGGAGACATCCCCCACTAGGGGCAGTCTGACACCCCACACCTCACAGGGTGGAGTACACCCCTGAGAGGAAGCTTCCAAAGCAAGAATCAGACAGGTACACTTGCTGTTCAGAAATATTCTATCTTCTGCAGCCTCTGCTGCTGATACCCAGGCAAACAGGGTCTGGAGTGGACCTCAAGCAATCTCCAACAGACCCACAGCTGAGGGTCCTGACTGTTAGAAGGAAAACTATCAAACAGGAAGGACACCTACACCAAAACCCCATCAGTACGTCACCATCATCAAAGACCAGAGGCAGATAAAACCACAAAGATGGGGAAAAAGCAGGGCAGAAAAGCTGGAAATTCAAAAAATAAGAGCGCATCTCCCCCGGCAAAGGAGCGCAGCTCATCGCCAGCAACGGATCAAAGCTGGACGGAGAATGACTTTGACGAGATGAGAGAAGAAGGCTTCAGTCCATCAAATTTCTCAGAGCTAAAGGAGGAATTACGTACCCAGCGCAAAGAAACTAAAAATCTTGAAAAAAAAGTGGAAGAATTGACGGCTAGACTAATTAATGCAGAGAAGGTCATAAACGAAATGAAAGAGATGAAAACCATGACACGAGAAATACGTGACAAATGCACAAGCTTCAGTAACCGACTCGATCAACTGGAAGAAAGAGTATCAGCGATTGAGGATCAAATGAATGAAATGAAGCGAGAAGAGAAACCAAAAGAAAAAAGAAGAAAAAGAAATGAACAAAGCCTGCAAGAAGTATGGGATTATGTAAAAAGACCAAATCTACGTCTGATTGGGGTGCCTGAAAGTGAGGGGGAAAATGGAACCAAGTTGGAAAACACTCTTCAGGATATCATCCAGGAGAACTTCCCCAACCT
>NW_020259419.1:0-5056 GCF_003255815.1 Theropithecus gelada | reverse complement strand
GAATTCCCCTGAAGAAGCCTTTCGCTAAGACATTTATTGTGGAATTGGCAAAGTGATATTTGGAAGCCCCTAGAGGGCTGTGGTGAAAAAGGAAGTATCCTCAGATGAAATCTGGAAAGAAGTTTTCTGAGAAACTACTTAGTGTTTTGTTAATTCATCTCAGAGAGTTATATCTCTGTTTCGTGGATCCCTTTGCCAGCATTATTTCTGTGGAATCTGAGGACAGATATTTCTGATCCCTTTGAACACCATAGGGCCAAAGGAAATATCCTCCGATACCAAAGAGAAAGAAGCTTTCTGAGAAACTTCTTTGTGTTCTGTGAAATCATCTCACAGAGTTACAGCTATCCTCTCAAGAAGCCTTTCGCTAAGACAGTTCTTGTGGAATTGGCAAAGTGATATTTGGAAGCCCATAGAGGGCTACGGTGAAAAAGGAAATATCCTCAGATGAAATCTGGAAAGAAGCTTTCTGTGAAACTGCTTAGTGTTGTGTGAATTCATCTCACGGAGTTACAGCTTTCCCCTAAAGAAGCCGCTAGCTAAGCCTGTTCTTGTGAAATTCGCAAAGTGATATTTGGAAGCCCATAGAGGGCTATGGTGAAAAACAAAATATCCTCCGAGAAAAACTGGAAACAATCTTTCTGAGAAACCACTTTGTGAAGTGTGACTTCCACTCACACAGTTACATCTGTATTTCGTGGATCTCTTTCCTAGACTTATTTCTGTGGAAACTGAGAACAGATATTTCGGATCCCTTTGAAGACTATAGGGCCAAAGGAAATATCCTTCGATAACAAAGAGAAAGAAGCTTTCTGAGAAACCTCTTTGTGTTCTGTGAAGTCATCTCACTGAGTTATAGCTTTCCCTACAAGAAGCCTTTCTCTAAGACAGTTCTTGTGGAATTTGCAAAGTGATATTTGGAAGCCCATAGAGGGCTATGGTGAAAAAGGAAATATCCTCAGATGAAATCTGGAAAGAAGATTTCTGAGAAACTGCTTAGTGTTCTGTGATTTCATCTCACAGAGTTACAGCTTTCCCCTCAAGAAGTCGCTCGCTAAGCCTGTTCTTGTGAAATTCGCATAGTGATATTTGGAAGTCCATAGGTGTCTATGGTTAAAAAGAAACTATCCTCTGAGAAAACCTGGAGAGAATCTTTCTGAGAAACTTCTTTGTGATGTGTGACTTCCACTCACAGGGTTACATCTGTATTTCGTGGATCTCTTTGCTAGCCTTATTGCTCTGGAAACTGAGAACAGATATTTCAGATCCCTTTGAAGACTAGAGGGCCAAAGGAAATATACTCCGATAAAAAGAGAAGGAAGCTTTCTGAGAAACTTCTTTGTGTTCTGTGAAATCATCTCACAGAGTTACAGCTTTCCCCTCAAGAAGCCTTTCGCTAAGACCGTTCGTGCGGAATTTGCAAAGTGGTGTTCGGAAGCCCATAGAGAGCTATGGTGAAAAAGGAAATATCCTCAGATGAAATCTGGAAAGAAGCTTTCTGAGAAACTACTTAGTGTTCTGTGAATTCATCTCACAGAGATACAGCTTTCCCCTCAAGAAGCCGCTCGCTAAGCCTGTTCTTGTGGAATTCGGAAAGTGATATTTGGAAGCCCATAGAGGGCTGTGGTGAAAAAGAAATTATCCTCCGAGAAAAAGTGGAAAGAACCTTTGTGAGAAACTGCTTTGTGACGTGTGACTTCCACTCACAGAGTTACATCTATATTTCGTGGATCTATTTTCTAGCCTTATATCTGTGGAATCTGAGAACAGATATTTCGGATCCCTTTGAAGACTATAGGGCCAAAGGAAATATCCTCCTATAACAAAGAGAAAGAAGCTTTCTGAGAAACTTCTTTGTGTTCTCTGAAATCATCTCACAGAGTTACAGCTTTCCCCTCCAGAAGCCTTTCGCTAAGACGGTTCTTCTGGAATTTCCTAAGTGATATTTCGAAGCCCATAGAGGGCTATGCTGAAAAAGGAAATATCCTCAGATGAAAGCTGGAAAGAAGCTTTCTGAGAAACGGCTTAGTGTTCTGTGAATTCATCTCACAGAGTTACAGCATTCCCCTCAAGAAGCCGCTCACTAAGCCTGTTCTTGTGGAATTCGCAAAGTGATATTTGGAAGCCCATAAGGGGCTATGGTGAAAAAGAAAATATCCTCCGAGAAAAGCTGGAAAGAAGCTTTTTGAGAAACTGCTTTGTGATGTGTGACCTCCAGTCACAGAGTTACATCTGTATTTCGTGGAGCTCTTTGGTAGCCTTATTTCTGTGGAATGTGAGAACACATATCTCGGATCCCTTTGAAGACTATAGAGCCAAAGGAAATATCCTCCAATAACAAACAGAAAGAAGCTTTCTGAGAAACTTCTTTGTGTTCTGTGAAATCATCTCACAGAGTTACAGCTTTCCCCTGAAGAAGCCTTTCACTAAGACCGTTCTGGTGGAATTTTCAAAGTGATATTTGGAAGCCCAGAGAGGGCTATGGTGAAAAAGGAAATATCCTCAGATGAAATCTGGAAAGAAGCTTTCTGAGAAACTGCTTACTGTTCTGTAAATTCATCTCACAGAGTAACAGCATTCCCCAAAAGAAGCCGCTCGCTAAGCCTGTTCTTGTGGAATTTGCAAAGTGATATTTGGAACCGCTAGCGGGCTATGGTGCAAAAGAAAATATCCTCCGAGAAAAAATGGAAAGAATCTTTCGGAGAAACTGCATTGTGATGTGTGACTTCTACTCACAGAGTTACATCTGTATTTTTTGGATCTCTTTGCTAGCCTGATTTCTGTGGAACCTGAGAACAGGTATTTCGGATCCCTTTGAAGACTATAGGGCCAAAGGAAATATGATCCGATAACAAAGAGAAAGAAGGTTTCTGAGAAACTTCTTTGTGTTCTGTGAAATCATCTCACAGAGTTACAGCTTTCCCCTCCATAAACCTTTCGCTAAGACAGTTCCTGTGGAGTTTGCAAAGTGATATTTGGAAGCCCATAGAGGGCTATGGTGAAAAAGGAAATATCCTCAGATGTAATCTGGAAAGAAGCTTTCTGAGAAACTGCTTAGTGTTCTGTTAATTCATCTCAGAGAGTTACAACTTTCCCCTGAAGAAGCCGCTCGGTAAGCCTGTTCTTGTGGAATTCGCAAAGTGATATTTGGAAGCCCATAGCGGGCTATGGTGAAAAAGAAAATATCCTCTGAGAAAAACTGGAAAAAAGCTTTCTGAGAAACTGCTTACTGTTCTGTGAATTCATCTCACAGAGTTACATCTCTGTTTCGTGGATCTCTTTGCTAGCCTTATTTCTGTGGAATCTGAGAACAGATATTTCGGATCCCTTTGAAGACTATAGGGCCAAAGGAAATATCCTCCGATAACAAAGAGAAAGAAGCTTTCTGAGAAACTTCTTTGCGTTCTGTGACATCATCTCACAGAGTTACAGCTTTCCCCTCAAGAAGCCTTTAGTTTAGACAGCTCTTGGAATTGGCAAAGTGATATTTGGAAGCCCATAGAGGGCTACGGTGAAAAAGAAAATATCCCCCGAGAAAAACTGGAAAGAAGCTTTCTGAGAAACTGCTTTGATTTGTGACATCCACTCACAGAGTTACATCTGTATTTCGTGGATCTCTTTCCTGGCCTTATTTCTGTGGAATCTGAGAACAGATATTTCGGATCCCTTTGAAGACTAGAGTGTCAAAGGAAATATCCTCCGATAACAAAGAGAAAGAAGCTTTCTGAGAAACTTCTTTGTGTTCTGTGAAATCATCTCACAGAGTTACAGCTTTCCCCTCAGGAAGCCTTTCGCTAAGACAGTTTTGTGGATTTGGAAAAGTGATATTTGGAAGCCCCAGAGGGCTATGTTGAAAAAGGAAATATCCTCAGATGAAATCTGGAAAGAAGACTTCTGAGAAACTGCATGGTTTTCTGTTAATTCATCTCACAGAGTTACATCTGTATTTCGTGGATCCCTTTGCTAGCCTTATTTCTGTGGAATCTGAGAACAGATATTTCGGATCCCTTTGAAGACTATAGGTCCAAAAGAAGTATCCTCCGATAACAAAGAAAAGGAAGCTTACTGAGAAACTTCTTTGTGTTTTGTGAAATCATCTCACAGAGTTACAGCTTTCCCCTCAGGAAGCCTTTCGCTAAGACAGTTCTTATGGAATTTGCAAAGTGATACTTGGAAGCCCATAGAAGATTATGATGAAAAAGGAAATAACCTGAGATGAAAT
Source organism: Theropithecus gelada (assembly GCF_003255815.1). Lineage (NCBI taxonomy): Eukaryota > Metazoa > Chordata > Mammalia > Primates > Cercopithecidae > Theropithecus > Theropithecus gelada. The sequence goes on along the minus strand of NW_020259419.1, from coordinate 834 downwards.
CTGGAAAAAGCTTTCTGAGAAACTGCTTAGTGTTTTGTGAATTCATCTCACAGAGTTACAGATTTCCCCTCAAAAAGCCGCTCGCTAAGCCTGTTCTTGTGGAATTCGCAAAGTGATATTTGGAAGCCCATAGCGGGCTATGGTGCAAAACAAAATATCCTCCGAGAAAAACTGGAAAGAAGCTTTCTGAGAAACTGCTTTGTGATGTGTCACTTCCACTCACTCGGTTACACCTGTAATTCGTGGATCTCTTTGCTAGACTTATTTCTGTGGAATCTGAGAACAGATATTTCGGATCCCTTTGAAGACTATAGGGCCAAAGGAAATATCTTCCGATAACAAAGAGAAAGAAGCTTTCTGAGAAACTTCTTTGTGTTCTGTGAAATCATCTCACAGAGGTACAGCTTTCCCCTCAAGAAGCCTTTCCCTAAGACAGTTCTTGTGGAGTTTGCAAAGTGATATTTTGAAGCCCACAGGTGGCTGTGGTGAAAAAGGAAATATCCTCAGATGAAATCTGGAAACAAGCTTTCTGAGAAACTGCTTAGTGTTCTGTGAATTCATCCCAGAGAATTACAGCTTTCCCCTGAAGAAGCCGCTCGGTAAGCCTGTTCTTGTGGCATTCGCAAAGTGATATTTGGAACCCCATAGCGGGCTACGGTGAAAAAGAAAATATCCTCTGAGAAAAACTGGAAAGAAGCTTTCTGAGGAACTGCTTTCTGATGTCTGATTTCCACTCACAAAGTTACATCTGTAATTCGTGGGTCTCTTTGCTAGCCTTGTTTCAGTGGAATCTGAGAACAGATATTTCAGATCCCTTTGAACACTATAGGGCCA
>NW_020259418.1:0-5058 GCF_003255815.1 Theropithecus gelada | reverse complement strand
TAATCTGGGCATGGTGGCGCGCGCCTGTAGTCCCAGCTACTCAGGAGGTTGAGGCACGAGAATCGCTTGAACCCAGGAGGTGGAGGTTGAAGTGAGCTGAGATCACGCCAGCCTGGTGACAGAGCAAGACTCCATCTTGGAAAAACAAACAAGCAAACAAACAAACAAAACTGGCAACAGTGGTCACACAGCAGTGATGGGAGTAGGACTGCCTTTCACTCTCCAGGACCTTTTGAATGTTGCTCATATTACATACTCAAAATATATGACTACAGTAAATATTTTCAGAGTAACTATGAAAAACTGGGGAAATAATAATATCTAACACACAGGACTGTTGCATAAAGGATAAAAAACATTAATCACTATCAGAGTTCAAAGGAAGAAAGATTAATTCTAACTTGGATGTCAGAGCGGGGATCATGTAAAGGAAGTGAGTATTTCAAGTCTTGAAGGATGGAGAAGATTTAAAGAGGCAGAAGTGTGGAGATGATGTCCCAGATGGAGATAAGAACATAGGCGAAGACGATGTCCCAGGTGGAGATAACAACATAGGCAAAGACGATGTCCCAGATGGAAATAAGTACACAGGTGAAGACGATGTCCCAGATGGAGATAAGAACATAGGCAAAGAAGATGAAGAGATGAGAAGGTATAAATTCTAAATGCAGCTCTCAGGCTGGGCTTCAGAACAGGGCTTAGGCAACAAGTTGGAATGCAAGGCTGATGGCGGGAACGGAAACACTGAAACCCGACTTGCATATCACGTCCAGATCATGAGCCTTGAATGCCAAGCCAGGGAACCCGTCCTTGATCTTAACAACAAAAAAATCACTGGGCTGGGTGTGTGGCTCACGCCTGTAATCCAGTGCTTTGAGAGGCTGAGGTGAGAGGACTGCTTGAGGCCAGGAGTTTAAAACCACTCTGGACAACACAGGAAGACTCTGACCTTACAAAAAATTTAAAAATTAGCTAGGCAGGATAGCACACCTGTAATCCCAGCTACTCAGGAGGCTGAGGCGGGAGGATCACTTGAGCCCAGGAATTTAGGGTTACCGTGAGCTGTGATTCTGTTGCTGCATTCCAGCCTCAGCAACAGAGCAAGGGCATGTCTCAAAAATAAAATAAAACGAAATAAAATCACTAAAAGTTTGTATAGACATAAAGTATAAAAATCATACCATATATGATTTAATCCAGATATATAATATAAGTTCGAGGGGGAAAAGAGAAATTAGGAAGCTATTATAAGAAGACAAGACTCAACTAAGACATGAGCAAAGGCCCTGGGCTCACAGCGCTATCTTTATATAAAGGAATAAACTACCACATTTATTTTCATGGCATCACCAACTTAGATACAGGCTACAGTATTCTGGAACCATCTCTGTATCCGTCAAATCAGATGGCCATAATACTATAGGCAAATACCATAAAAAACACCATAGGCTGTGTGGTTTAAACATTAGTTTATTTCTCACAGCTCTGGAGGCTGAAAGTCCAAGATCAAGGTGTCGGCCAACTCAGTTCTGGGAAAGGGACCTCTTCCTGGCTTGCACATAGCCACCTTTCTTCTTGTTTCCTCACACCAGGGCAGTGGGAGCTCTCTGCTTTTTTTTTGAGACAGAGTCTCACTCTGTCACCAGGCTGGAGTGCAGTGACACAATCTCAGCTCACTGCAACCTCTGACACCCTGGTTCAAGCAACTCTCCTGACTCAGCCTCCCGAGTAGCTGGGATTACAGGCACGTGCCACCATACCCAACTAATTTTTGTATTTTTAGTAGAAACGGTTTCAGGATGGTCTCAATCTCCTGACGTCATGATCTGCCCACCTCGGCCTCCCAAAGTGCTGAGATTACAGGTGTGAGCCACCACACCCGGCCTGGTTTCTCTACTTCTAAGGGCACTAATCCTGTCAGACCAGGGCCCACGCTCATGACCTCATCTAACCCTAATCACCTCTCAAAGGTCCTATCCCCTAATACCATCACACTGGCAGTTAGGGCTCCAGTGCAAGAATCTGGAGGGGACATAAACATTCAGTTTATAACAATGTCTTTTCAATCCTGTTGAAAAAAACAACCAAATGAGTAGGCGACAAAGTACCTTATATGTAAACAAGTCAGAACTTTTCATATTTCTGCGAACACATTAAGGTCCATTTAAAACGTCTGATAACGAGAGTCAGAAGCAGAGATAAATGAAAGTTAGTTACTCTGCATTTTAGGCACACATTGAGTTGTCTTCCAATGACATTGTGGGACAAAGAACACTGCTTTCTATTCCTGGTTTTGCCACCAAAGAAGCTGGAACATTTCCCTGTATTTCCGTTTATCTTGAAAATTACTGAGCTTATCTAGCAGACCTCCAAGGTCCCTTCCATTCACAAATTCCACAAATAACTTCCTACCAACAGAGGCTACACAAATAAACTACACTGATGAAGGGGAAAGCTAACACTAGCAAACAATGAGACGCACACAAGACAAGACGTATAGAGAAGTGGATCAACCACAAACTGGTGGACGATGAGCCGGCGGTGGATAAAAACACATTCCCTAACGATGGACAGACAGGCAATGGCGCCGAGGTAGTATTGTTGAAGATTTCCTATTTTACATCTTCAAGATAAATGGCCCAATTGTTTATATTCATTCTGATTAAATGTGAACGTGAAAACTTCCTCCAGGGGACACAGACATCTAAAAAGTTCCCAATGTATCCAATTTGTCATGTGATATTTTTACTGACAAGAAAAATGAGGGACTGAATATACAAACAGAACATGCCTGATCATATGTATAAAGACAGAACTCAGACCACAACCTGTAGCTGCCCACCCAGGAAACCAATCCCCTATCTACAGTAAACAGCCAGGAGGCCAGCCAGGCTAGCACATTAGACAAGAAGCCAGCCTGCTCTCTCTCCACAACCCAGAAACTAAACCACGATTCTGACCCACGTGGCCAGGACTTGACTCAAAACTGACAGCCACCCTAATTTTGACCCCTATTTCCATTTAGGATAATTCAAAGAAAGCCATATACGCCCCTAACGAATCACATAGGACACCCCACTTCTGCACAGCCGCCTCCAGCCCCCACAACAGCCTCCACTGAGAGCCGTTCTTTTCCATCCTGAAGCTTCCCCACCCCTCATCTGCCACTCACTTACATGTCAGTCTCTGTCACACGCAAGTGATGGTGTCGACTCCCTTGCCACAGCAGCTCTGAGAAAGTCGTCTCTGCCTGTCTCATGTGGGCGGCCTTCCTTTATTTCCCCCAAAGAATAAGTCTTAAATGAGGGGCTTCTCTCTATATGGCCCAGCTACACAATTCAGAAGCCCAGCATGGCAATTCCAAGCCTGGAAAGACCATACACCCCTCAGGTCTTCTTTCCACAAAACACAGCTTCCTTGAGTTCTTCAGTCACTCCCCACCAACCAGGGAAGGAACCACATGTTATGGAAAGATCAAGGGTCTTGAAGTCAAACTTCTGAGTTCATCAAGTACTTCATCTTTCCACTTAACAAATTACATGGCCTTGGCCAGGTGTGGTGGCTCACACCTGTAATCCCAGCACTTTGGGAGGCCGAGTTGGGCGGATCACCCAAGGTTGAGAGTTCAAGACCAGCCTAACCAACATGGAAAAACCCCGTCCCTACTAAAAATATGAAATCAGCCTGGTGTGGTGGCTCATGCCTGTCATCCCAGCTACTCGGGAGGCTGAGGCAGGAGAATCACTTGAACTTGGGAAGCAGAGGTTGTGGTGAGCCAAGATCACGCCATTGCACTGCAGCCTAGACAAGAGGAGCAAAAAAAAAAAAAAAAAAAAAAAAACAAAAAAACAAATGATGTGACCTTGAACAATTTTCTTAACTTCTCTAAGCCTCTATCTTCATCTTCAATAAAATAATTTTACCTCTAAGATTGCATTAAATGGAATCCCACATGTAAAACAGCTGACAAATATTAGGGGCCCAACAGCTGTGCGCTCCTACTGCCGCCCCACTTTACCCCAAGGGAGAAGCGCAAGATGTCCAGAAAAAGCCTGTTGATCCCTACACCTCAGCATCCTGTGTTCACACAAGGCGCAGTGGCATCCAGACTTACCAGGGTCACCCAAAGACAAGCCATGTTTTGATTTGTCAACTTAGGTACACATGGCTTCTAACGTTCACCATATAAGATCCATAATTTAGAAGAGATTTTCCTACACTACCCCGCGGTTCTATTTTAGCAGACTTAGATGTGCCATAATAGCTCACTCTCTTAAGCCCTCTTCAGTATCAAAAACAAAACTTTAATCTGTAACACAGTTATCAGCCGTGAAAGTGGAAGAGGTACCTATGAGTCAAAATGACCCTCTGCCCCGCTCCGCCCCACCCTACAAAAAGCTGTTCAGGAGTATTTGGGCTGCTTATGAGAATGCTGTCTGTATTCCTAGGGACAGACAAATGCCTACCCTGGTTAGAAGCTGCACTGCTCAGCCTCCAGGGTAGAAAGCTCCCCACACCCTCTACCCAAGGAGAAGAGAAGCAAATGGGGTGGCCAGGCTCCAGGACGTGGACTGTTTAGTGTGGTTTCTGCAGTCCAGGTCACCGCCATGGGTGAAGCTTTTCCTTCCTTTTTTTCCAACCAAGTGGCCCAGGTCCCACGGCTGCTGTAGGGCCTCTTCCCCAGGATGAGACAGCCCAGCCATTCCCCTTCCCTCTTTTTTTTTTTTTTGAGATGGAGTCTCACTCTGTCACCCAATCTGCACTGCAGTGGTGCAATCTTAGCTCACTGCCACCTCTGCCTCCCGGGTTCAAACAATTCTCCTGCCTCAGCCTCCCTGGTAGCTGGGGTTACAGGCGCCCAGCACCACGCCCAGCTAATTTTTATATTTTTAGTAGAGATGGAGTTTCAACTTGTTGGCCAGGCTGCTCTCGAACTCCCGACCTCAGGTGATCCACCTGCCTCGGCCTCCCAAAGTGCTGGGATTACAGGCATGAGCCACCGCATCTGGCCGAGTCAGCCCAGCCATCCTGACTTTTTGTTCTGGCAAAATTACTCTC
>NW_020259417.1:0-5059 GCF_003255815.1 Theropithecus gelada | reverse complement strand
TGTCTGATTCTTGCTTTGGAAGCTTCCTCTCAGGGGTGTACTCCACCGTGTGAGGTGTGGGGTGTCGGTCTGCCCCTAGTGGGGGATGTCTCCCAGTTAGGCTACTCAGGGGTCAGGGACCCACTTGAGCAGGCAGTCTGTCCGTTCTCAGATCTCAACCTCCGTGTTGGGAGATCCACTGCTCTCTTCAAAGCTGTCAGAGTCATTTGCATCTGCAGAGGTTTCTGCTGCTTTTGTTGTTGTTGTTGTTTAGCTGTGCCCTGTCCCGAGAGGTGGAGTCTACAGAGACAGGCAGGCCTCCTTGAGCTGCTGTGAGCTCCACCCAGTTCCAGCTTCCCAGTGGCTTTGTTTACCTACTTAAGCCTCAGCAATGGTGGGCGCTCCTCCCCCAGCCCCACTGTTGCCTTGCAGTTAGATCACAGACTGCTGTGCTAGCAATGAGGGAGGCTCCCTGGGTGTGGAACCCTCCTGGCCAGGTGTGGGATATAATCTCCTGGTGTGCCCGTTTGCTAAGACCCTTGGTAAAGCACAGTATTGGGGTGGGAGTTACCCGATTTTCCAGGTGTTGTGTGTCTCAGTTCCCCTCGCTAGGAAAAGGGATTCCCTTCCCCCTTGTGCTTCCCAGGTGAGGTGATGCCTCACCCTGCTTCAGCTCTCGCTGGTCGGGCTGCAGCAGCTGACCAGCACCGATTGTCCGGCAATCCCTAGTGAGATGAACCCAGTACCTCAGTTGAAAATGCAGAAATCACTTGTCTTCTGTGTCACTCACACTGGGAGCTGGAGACTGGAGCTGTTCTTATTCGGCCATCTTGCTTCACCCCCCTATTTATTATTATTATTATTATTATTATTATTATTATTGAGACAGAGTCTCTCTCTGTTGCCCAGTTTGGAGTGCAATGGCACAGTCTCTGCTCATTGCAACCTCTGCCTCCTGGGTTCAAGCTATTCTCCTGCCTCAGCCTCCTGAGTAGCTGGTATTACAGGAACTTGCCACCACGCCCAGCTAATTTTTGTATTTTTAGAGAGACGGGATTTCACTGTGTTGGCCAGGCTGGTCTTGAACTCCTGACCTCAGGTAATCCTCCCGCCTTGGCCTCCCAAAGTGCTAGGATTACAGGCATGAGCCACTGCACCCAGTCTAAAATTGTTATTTATTTATTTATTTATTTATTTATTTATTTATTTATAATAGAGACAAGGTCTCACTATGTTGCTCTGGCTGGTCTTGAACTCCTGGGGTCAAGCAATCCACCTGCCTCGGCCTCCCAAAGTGCTGGAATTACAGGTGTGAGACAGCATGCTTGGCTAACTTTTGTAGGTTTTTACTCCAGAAACCTCACCAGACTCTCACTGGATGAACAGAGAGAATCTGGAGAAAGATTCCTTCTTGCCCCCTGTGGTGCTGGCTGGAGGAGGGAAACAGTAACCACACTGCCTAGACCACCTAGCCTGTCACCCTTACAGAACAAATGGCTTAATCTACAGGGGAAAGTGTAAGGCTTATTTGAGGTACTATGTCTCAGGTATGAGATCTCTTAATTCTTTGGGGATCTGTGTCTTAGGGTGTGATATCTACAAACTATTTGGGGTTCTGCTCTCAGGGTTAACCTAAATGACAGAGAGGCTTTCTAAAGAAAAAGATATTTGGCTGGCCGTGGTGGCTCATGCCTGTAATCCCAGCACTTTGGGAGGCCAAGGCAGGAGGATCACAAGGTCAGGAGTTCGAGACCAGCCTGGCCAATATGGTGAAATCCCGTCTCTACTAAAAATACAAAAATTAGCCAGGCATGGTGGTGGGCGCCTGTAGTCCCAGCTGCTCAGGAGGCTGAGGCAGGAGAATCACTTGAACTCAGGAGGCAGAGGTTGCAGTGAGCTGAGATCACGCCATTGCACTCCAGCCTGGGTGACAGAGTGAGACTCTGTCTCAAAAAGAAAGAAAGAAAGAAAAAGACAGAAAGGCAGAAAGAAGGAAGGAAGGAAGGAAGGAAGGAAGGAAGGAAGGAAGGAAGGAAGGAAGGAAGGAAGGAGGGAGGGAGGGAAGGAAGGAAGGGAAAGAAAGAAAGAAAGAAAAAGAGAGAAAGAAAGAAAGAAAGAAAGAGAGAAAGAAAGAAGGAAGGAAGGGAAAGAAATAAAGAAAGAAAGAAAGAAAGAAAGAAAGAAAGAAAGAAAGAAAGAAAGAAAGAAAGAAAGAGAGAAGGAAGGAAGGAAGGAAGGAAAGAAAGGGGGGGGAAGAAAGGAAGAGAAATATTCATTCAGGGATGGGGCATTGCAATGGGAATATGTATGCCACAGTAAACTATGTGCATACTCAGGGAGGTAAAGGAAGACAAAGGTTTTTAAAGGAAAAATGAGGAGAGTTATATAATTGTTTTCAAATGATTATCCTTGGCCACAAAGATCGGTAACAAGGGTGATGCCAGTCCAGAGTTGAATAGGCAGTTGCTAGGCAGATGTCCCCAAAGTATTTTTTGCTTAAGGTTGTAATGGCCTTTGTGCAAAATTGTGGGATTTTTTTCTTTTTTAAATATATTTTTTTGGCCAGGAGTGGTGGTGCACTCCTGTAACCCCAGATACTCAGGAGGCTGAGGTGGAAGGATCAATTGAGCATCAACCTGCAGTGAGCCGTGATCATGCCACTGCACTCCAGCCTGGGTGACAGAGTGATAGATACCCTGCAAAAAAAATTTTTTTCTTTAAAATTTTTTTTTAGAGATGGGGTCTTGCTATGTTGCCCATGAATGTCTTGAACTTCTGGCCTTTACCAGTCCTCCCACTTCAGCCACACCGAGTGCTGGAATTACAGGCGTGAGCCACTGCACCAGGACTTTTTTCTTTTTTTTCTTTTGAGATGGGATCTCTCTGTGTTACCCAAGCTGGTCTTGAACTCCTGGGCTCAAGCAATCCTCCCACCTCAGCCTCCCAAGTAGTTGAGATTACAGGTGTGCACCACTGTAGGGAGACCCCCTGAAACTATTGCTACGGAATGAAAGATGAAATGCTTCTGATTATTGTAAATACAAAATTGCATGTAGGATTGTGTAAAGACAATGCCAGGTTGGACTGCCAGAATGAACCAACAGCACATGATGTTCTTCTTCCCCCTGCAGAGAGCCTATGAATGGACGTGCAGTCAGGGGGGTTTCACATCACCAAGATTCCTATCCCAGATAAGCAGACGTTCATAGCTCTGGGAATGGAATGCAACCCTCATGGAGAACCTATAAACGGGCGCATGGGGGGGCATCTGTCCATATGGATAAGATAGGGCTATAAACGCCCTCATCTTGCCACGGCTCTTCTAGGCCTCTTTAGGGTTCATACTCCCTTCTGAGAATTTCTGGTCTAACCGGTTGTCTAACTTCATGTCCTATTTCTATGAATTGTTTGTAACCAATTGTTTGCTGCAACTATTACTGCTGATTCATATCTTGCTAATCATAGGTTATGGAAAGACTGTGTTCCTGTTTTAAGGCTCTGTTAGAAATTAAACTTCATTGGCCGGGCGCGGTGGCTGAAGCCTGTAATCCCAGCACTTTGGGAGGCCGAGACGGGTGGATCATGAGGTCAGGAGATCGAGACCATCCTGGCTAACATGGTGAAACCCCGTCTCTACTAAAAAATACAAAAAAAACTAGCCGGGTGAGGTGGCGGGCGCCTGTAGTCCCAGCTACTCGGGAGGCTGAGGCAGGAGAATGGCGTGGACCCGGGAGGCGGAGCTTGCAGTGAGCTGAGATCCGGCCACTGCACTCCAGCCTGGGAGACAGAGCAAGACTCCGTCTCAAAAACAAAAAAAAAAAAAAAAAAAGAAATTAAACTTCACGTCCTGTTTCTATGAATTGTTTGTAACCAGCTTTTGCTACAACTGTTACTGCTGTTCCTGTTTTAAGGCTCTGTTAGAAATTACTGATGTACACACTATATTGTCAATTCTTATCTCTGTATACTGTACTTCTGCATACAGATGTCATGTTAAAGAATTACTTCATCCCCATGTAACCATCTCATCTCATAATCAAATGACCTTAAATCCCTCACTAACCTACCCCCGCCCTCACTAAACTTAATAATAAATGCTGGCATATCCAGTGCACTGTTGGCACCATGGGACCAGAAGGCGGGGACCCCCCTGGACCCAGATTTCACTATCTTGTGTGTGTCTATTATTTCTCGACCTGCCGATCCGCCTGGGAGCAAAGAGAGAGCCCTGTTGCATTGAGGGCTGCTGGCCAGTTCCCGCAATATCTGGCTCCCAAAGTGGGGCGCCAGATATTGTGGATTGCTGGCCAGTTCCTGCAATAAGGCGGTGACACCCCTGGACCCAGCTTTCACTATCTTGTGTGTGTCCATTATTTCTCGACCTGCTGATTCACCTGGGAGCAAAGAGAGAGCCCTGTTGTATTGTGGGCTGCTGACCAGTTCCCACAATATCTGGTGCCCAATGTGGCCTTCTTTGTTCCTCGGCTCAGTGCACAGTAGTCCGCAATGCAACGGGGCTCTCTCTTTGCTCCCAGGTGGATCAGCAGGTCAAGAAATAATAGACACACACAAGATAGTGAAAGCTGGGTCCAGGGGGTTCACCACCTTATTGTGGGAACTGGCCAGCAGTCCACAATATCTAATATGACACCTTTCATATCAATAATGTGAGGACCTTGAGTACTTTGCATTTTTTTCCAAGGTGTGAGCTTTCTGAAGTATTTGGAGGTTACTGACCAATAGTATGAGGTCCTGAGGTGTTTAGGAGCCTGTGTCACAGGATGTGAGGTCACTGAAATATTTTTCTTTCAGACTATGAATTTCTTGGGATATTTGGGGGTCTGAGTTTCAGGGTGTGAAGACTGTAGGCTGTTTCCCAGGTCTCTGATCTATAGGCCAGGCTGTGAGGCTTCTGAACCCTTTGGGGTTCCTACCTCCCAACATGCGACATCTCACACTTCCTTGAATGTGAGTTCCATGTGAGGCAGAAATTTTAAAATAATGATAATAATAATAAGTACTGCATTTATTCACTCCAAGAAAAGTAACAGGCAAGGCAAGGGTTAAAAAGAAAAGAACA